>NW_015119897.1:0-2074 GCF_001443285.1 Poecilia latipinna
TATTGGTAAAAACCAAAAATTTAAGGTTTTCCCCAAACCCAAGGGTTTTGTGGCCCCCTCCCCGAGGGGCTTTTTTTTTTTTTTTTTTTTTTTTTTAAACCAGGCAACATCATAAATATCTTTTGGAAGGATTTTGTACTCACCTGTACAAGGTGGGACCTCGATGAACTGTGAGGTGTCTCTTGAGCTGGGCCAGGGTGGGGAAGTCCAGACCACACTCCACACACACATTCTCCTGCCCTTTTTCGTGCTTCAGCTCGTGGGCGCGAAGCTCGCTGGGATAAGCGAAGCCTCTGCCACACACACTGCAGCTGCAGGAGTTAGAAAATGGACGTTAAAGTGACAGCAGAGTGGCAATAAAGAGCTGAATTTTACCTGCACTACAAAGGCACAAAATATTACCAAATAATTTTGGTTTAGTTTCTAGTTTAAATACCTTGAAATAAGACAAAACTAACTTACAAGTAACTTTTCAGCAAGATATAGGGCAGGAGTTTAACACTAGTACTTTTTCATCAATATTAAGTTACTTAAAACAAACTCCAATATCTTGCTGAAAAGTTACTTGTAAGTTAGTTTTGTCTTATTTGAGGTGAACTAAGCCATTTTCCAGATGTCTACCTGTATGGCTTCACGTCGCTGTGCTGCATCATGTGTCTCTTCAGGTGGCTCGTCTGGGTGAAAGCTTTGTGGCACACCTGGCACTTGTGAGGCCTCATGCCCTGGTGTGTGAGGAGGTGTGTGTGCAGGTGGCTGAGCTGCTTGAACAGCTTCCCACAGAGGTGACAGCCGTGCGGCTTGATCCCGTTGTGGCCCAAGATGTGCGTGACCAAGTTGTACTTGGACGTGTAGGATTTCTCACACATCCGGCACTTCCATCTCTTCTGGTCGCCGCCGACGTCCACATAGTAGCTGTCATCTACATGGACGTTGAGACCCGCCTTCTCGGCGTTGGTGGTCTCACCGCGGGGAGCTTCGTCACGTGGGGCCTTGCTGGAGCGGGGGTCCTCTCTGGGGTAGAAGGGACCGGGTGGGATGTGCATGACGGGCCCAGGCATGAAGAAGGGGTACGGGAAAGGGCCGTGAGAAAGAGGAGGGAAGTAAGGCGGGTGGAGGAGATGGAGAGGTGAGGAAGGCCAAAGAGAGGATGGACTGGGAGGCTCCTGCTTCACCTGCACAGGGAGACTCAAACCTGCTGATCTGCTGTGAAGCTGCAGCCTATTCAGCTCAATCATCCCAGGTATTGGTCGAGAGGGCATGGAGGAAATGGAGCGAGGTGGAAGCGAGAAGGGGACATGAGAGATGTCCAGCTTCTTCTTGCTCCTGCTCTGTTCTGCCTCCTCCTGTTGTCCATCAGGCGACTCTTCCCCCTGGGCGCCCGCTTTGAGATGAAGCCTCTTCTTTTTTGGGAATCCTTCTTTGGGAACGTAACCGAGGCCGGGCACGGGGAAGAACGCCGGCGTGGTGAGAGCGCTGTAGGGATCGATGGTGGGGTAACTGGGTAAAGAGAATCTTGGGGGCTTAATATAAAGAGGGGCTGGACCCAAGTAGAAACCCCGCTGAGGTGCTTGTCTAAGCCTGTCTCCTTGAGACGGACTGTCGCCTGGTGAGAAGTTCACAGTGTCTTTCTCCATCGTTATTCTACAGAAAACAGAACAAGCAGCTGTTAGACCTGAGGTGTCCAAAGTGTGGGGGGCCATTATGGGGAGGGATACAAATTTGACCCCAAAGTCAAAGGTCATTTGATGTGGACCTTCTATTTTTAATCAGGACAAAATTATCACAAAGTAAAATCATCTTACAATAGAACATACTGGCCAGAACACAAAAAGTAATTGTGTTTTTTGCCTTCTCTTGCAAGAACCTGTGAAGTTTACTCAAAAGTAAACTTTGCTGCACCAAAAATTAGCTTTTAGTTAATTTAATAAACTTGGCTAAATACAGCAAGCATTATTCAAACAAGATTTTATTGATCAGAATTCATTAAATTGTGTTCTGTTATTCCCCCCCCCCCCCATGAAACTTCATAAAAATGAGAGGATGTACAGTTATTATACACAAGCCACTGGATAGA
>NW_015119898.1:0-2072 GCF_001443285.1 Poecilia latipinna
CTTTTATCTGGTCATTTTGTGGAATATTTAACAACTAGAAAATGACAAAGAACAAGAATATTTTTTCCACTCTGATTGGCTGCTGTTAGGCCTACCAATTTTAAGTTGAATGTCCATTGCATTTTTCGTAGACACCTGTGAAAATAATTTCTATTCACATGGCTTTTTTGTTCTCTGGGAAATTATTTGTGATGATAAATACAGAACAAGCATAAAAATCAAAACATCTACAATAGTGATAGTAATATTAATAATAAAATAATAGTCAGTGCAAAGTAGCCTACAAATTCTTTGGTGGGGGGCGGTGAGGGACCTGGATAAAGACTAGGGGGGCGCTGGCCCAAAAAAGTTGAGAAACACTGTTATAGACCAAATTTACCACAGGGGCCAGTATAGTTGGTGTTTTTCCATGGCAACACTTGAAAAAGAATGGGGGAAAAAAACAAAACAAAAAAAAAACCCCCAGAGCAATATTTCATCATTTGATTTAATAAATAAGCCAAAGAGTCACTTTTGTCTCCAGAGTTCTAGGTTGCAGATCCCTGGCAGATGGAAAGTATGATCATATACAGCAGCTAAAAGTGCAGCACTATAATTTTTAATTCATTGTTAAAGTAAAATTGTGAAGGTTAAATAAAAAGTGATCCACCACTGAGTATTAACATTAATATAACTTTTTTGGTACCCCGCTGGCCCCCATCTAGAACTGCCCAAGGCTGCAGGTCTGGGTCTGGTGCATTAATAATACATTAAATGAGCACAGAACAATTAATTCATAAAATATATCAACATTTCAAAATAAAACCTACAGAAAGTCCTAACAAACCCTTTGGCCCTTAGGAGTTTTGTCTAACTCCTAAGGGTTAAAGTAGGAAATATTTATGTACCAGTGTTAATCTATTTGTATGTCTTGTTCTTTAAATGACCATTTGTATTATTTTGGCTGATATTATTATACAGTAAATAAGCAAATAGTCAAACCAGTAAAAGCACAATAAGAAATTTACTCACAGCAAAATGTTCTGTACCATATCAGCCACGGGAGATGATTGAAGGATGAAGAGGCGCTGATGTCAAGTATTTTAGGTTCTGACGGGTCTGCAGTGTTCCTCTCCAGATCCATTCATACAGCAGCACACTGCACACATTTTTTTTAATTGCCTGTGTTCAACCTCTCTAACATTATTCAGCCTAGGATTTGCGTCTTCCCTCGCACGTCTGTATCCAGTGGCGCAACTGCACATTATTCAGGTGGATGCGAAAACATAATCCCCCCCCCCGAGGCGACGCTACGTGGAGTGTATAAAACTCGCTACATTTACCTCGTTATGTGCGAGAGGTGAAGGAGCGTGAGGCGCGCTGAACTGTATGGGAAAACATAATCGGCGCGTCGCCCCCTCCAGACGGGGTTTTGGCGCCCCCTCTGGTGCTGCGCCCCTATGCGCCTCTGTCTGTATCTTTATGAGAGGTTTTACTTATAAGTACGGTGAAGAGTCGAGGACGTTGTAAAAAGACTTGAGTTGATAGCGCCTCACCACGGCTGCGTAGTGTCCGTCTCTAGGTAACCGTGACAACAGCGTCGGTCCGTAGCGTTCTGGGGTCCTGTGTAGTTCCCGCCACGGCAATTTAGCTGACCTTAATATTTCCTGTTGGTATGTGTGTGATAGGCGTGTCCATAGACATGAATACATAGACATTAATACGTAGACGCCTCATGGAGCGGGTCGGCCCGTTGCAGCGATACGTAATCGCGTCCGCCATATTGAATGTGGCATCTCTGCCAGTAAGCTAATACAAATGAATGGACCGAACTTCAGAAAATGCCATTCCACCCACTCACATATAAACGTGAATATATTTGGAAATTAAACAATCACAAAAGACAACATTTATGACTTTTCATTATATTTTAATTGTAATTTCTGAATAAAGAAAATAAATGTGAACTTATAATACAATTGATTTTGATAAATCGTTTTTATATATACAGTAATCAACATTTATGAACATATGTACACACACAGACGTCAATATATTAAATAATAAAATATATGTATATATAAGATATATAT
>NW_015119899.1:0-2072 GCF_001443285.1 Poecilia latipinna
AAGTTCAAATACTTACTGAAAGTGAAAGTGAAGATAGATTTAAAAAGAAAATAAAAACAGAAGGCTGCGCATAGCATCCGTCAACCTCGTTAGCTGCCCTGACTAATGGATAAAGACACACGAAGTAGAAATCTAAGTATTTTGAAACCACTGATATTGAAAGACCAACATTTTTGTAAAATCTATTAAACCCTTTGATCAGACATGACCTACTTCAAGACTTTATAATGGTGAAGAGAACAGGCAATAGCAACACGGATCAACGAAATGAACGACATATACAGTGAACGCATATGCAACATAAACCTGGGAGAAGCGATGACCTCTGACCTGAACCTTCAGAGCCACATAAAGACAGTCACAAAGTCGGCCTTCTATCACCTGAAGAACATCTCCAGGATTAGAGGACTGATGTCTCAGCGCGATCTAGAGAAACTCATCCATGTGTTTATCTTTAGTTGCATTGATTACTGCAGCAGCGTCTTCACAGGTCTGACTAATTAATCAAACAGCTGCAGCTGATCCAGATGCTGCTGCTGTAACTAAAAATTAAAAGGGGTGCAGTTTTTAATTATGTTTTCATTGTTATTTATTTTATTTTAGTTGACTGTTTATTACTCTGTGTTTTTGTTTTTAATGATGTAAAGCACTTTGAAATGCCTTGCTGCTAAAATGTGCTATAAAAATAAAATTTGATTGATTGACATATGCAACATCTACATAGGCATTATCTACATGCAACACAGACCATAGACATCTACACATATGACTTCTACTTATTTTTGACACAAATGGAACCTCATATCCATGAGGCGTCTATTCTTTTATTATGTCTATGGGCTCATCAGTAAAACCTGAAGGTGTTTCGTACCTATTCGGTGTAAGACGATCTTTGGTATCCGGGTGAAATCCAGCGGTCTGCGCTGTTCCTCCGTCTCTTCCTCGATCTTGACGTTGATTTCTTTCAACTCTGTGAATGTTTCTTCTGCAGGAGTTTCCTGCTCGTTGATAAACTCTCTCTGAGGCTGAACTGAAGATATTTTTTATTAAAAACACTCACATATTTAGCTAAACTTCAAACCCGTTTCCAGACAACCGTCTAACAAAACAAAAGCTGAGAGTATCCCGTGTCCTCTGTTTTTATCTTTTTTGTGTTTCACTTCAGTGGCTGTACTGAAGAAACTGGAAATTATTTTTAGTTCCGCTTTGAATTTTCTGCTTTTATTGATGGGTTTATTGTTAGTGGAAATTTAGAAAATAGTTTCATTTATATGTGTATCCTGGGGTTGTGACTTTTTTTGTATGGTGGTAAAACATAATGCTGCTTGATAACTCAAGACCAAGTACAAGCAGGGAGGGAGAGTTTAGTGAGAACCACAGGTGTCAAACTCCAGTCCTCAAGGGCCGCTGTCCTCCAGTTTTTAGATGTGCCAGAGGTTCAAAACGCTGGAATGAAATGGTTTAATCACCTCCTCCTTGTGTAGATCGGTTCTCCAGAGCCTTAATGACCTGATTATTCTATTCAGGTGTGGTGCAGCAGAGGCTCATCTAAAAGTTGCAGGACACCGGCCCTTGAGGACTGGAGTTTGGTAACCCTGGAACAGATTAGTCTGAAAAAAACAAAACAAACAAACAAACAAAACAATAAAAACACTGATAATATTGTTTTGTTGTTCTTGCAATATTGAATAATGTGGTGATAGCTCATTAGAGTAAACTCCTTCTTATCAATGTAACTTTTTCCATTATTCATTTATTTCACTACCTCAGTTCACCCAAGTGAAACACAGAATATAAAATAATTACAGACTAATGTTTTTTAAGCTTTTTCAGTTAATTATAGAGTTTTATGCTTTTTATTAAATGTTTTTCTAAAATCTTTATTTACTAATGGCTTTAATAACATGTTTATATTAAACTTTTAATGTTTAATAAAAAGCTTTTATATCAGAAATGTGACCTGACACGGAAGCACATTCGTGCTGACACCTACTGACAAGAACCTGCTACTACACCTACATTGTTTCAGCTGTTGTAGAAATCAGTGACTCAGCTATTTTTCTACAATCTGT
>NW_015119900.1:0-2071 GCF_001443285.1 Poecilia latipinna
CAGAGGAGATATATCAGACTGTGCCTTTCATCTGTCATCACCTCATCATTCATCAGCGTCATCATCGGTCATACCCTCAGCATCATTAGCAGGCATGCGGAAAAATACCCCGTGTTATCTTAGGAGGCATTAGTTATCTGGAGGCACAAATGTTTTGCCTCCACACAACTTTCCCAACAAACAGCATTCAGTGCAAGACAATGTACAAAACGATATCTTCGCTGGGGATGACAGGATGTTACATGTTAGATGAGGAAAACAGACACGATACTGCTTTCAGGTTGTGCAAAGGGTGGGCTGGGCACGTCGGATTCATCTGCGCGTGATTGTAGGTTAGACTGGGTAGGAAGCTTTATAGGGGAGCGTGTACAAACAAGTGCATACGACCTTCTGTCGCCAGCAGGGACTGGAGAGTAGGCAGAGAAGGGATGAGGGTGGAAAAAAAAAGGGAGAGGAATTCACAAAAAGAGAATCTCGCTTGTAAAACCATCCAAAGTAGTTTCACTGAGGAAAGGATCACAGAGGAGATAAGCTACAAGCACAGCAGTTACTTGATTTTAGAAGCTTAAACGTCAAACTTTTCCAAATAAGATGATATGTCGACACATGTAGCACTGTTGTACTTTGTCGCCCAAACAGGAGAGAGTATCAATCCTCGTGTGGCCGGGCTAATTGGTCGCACCGGACCTCAGAGCAAACAGCCCTTCATGGTGGCCTTCTTCAAAGCAACCGAAGTGCACCTGCGAAGCATCCGCTCAGCTTCCGGAGGGGGCAAACAACGCAACCCTAACCGGTCCAAAGGGGCAAGGAGCCAAGAGGCTCTCAGAGTGACCAATGTTGCAGGTAAACACAGAAAGTGTGTGCTCATTATGTAGACTATCATGCAAATTCATGGACTGAAATATGCATGTCCATTACAGTGGTTTGGAAAAAAATATTGTTACAATTTGAAGTTTTTGGCATTTTGGTTCCTTACAACAACCGTTTGTTTATTTTACATAAAGTAACTCATAGCTAATGGAAGAAAAATATATATTTTTCACATGTAAATTAGTATTTACCCTCTATAATAACTACCCTTTGCTGCATTTACATCTACAATTCTTTTAAGGTATGTCTGCCAGTTTTCTACAATTAAAGACTACAGTTTTTTTTTTTTTTTTTTGCTTCTTCTTATATTTCAAGCTAAACATAACTGAATGGAGAATATATGTGAACATCCATTTTCAAGTCTTAACCCTGATACTTAAGTTGGTTTTGGTTTGAACACTGACTGGACATTTTAAACACTGAAACACCTATTTTTTTGAAGCCACCTTATTTTTCCTGTCGCTAGCTCCGTCCTCCATCCCATCAACAAAGTTTCTTGTGCCTGCCAAAGAGGATCATACCCACAGTATGATGCTCTCCAAAAACTAGTTTTCCTGTGTGTTTGTGTGTTCAGGGTGATGTTCAGTGTTAGTTTTAAACCACACTTACTGTTTTGCTTGCATGTCTAATCTGACCAACCTCTTCCACACATTTGCTGTGTTCCCTTCACACGCATAGCGTTTTGTATGTGGGCCAAAGGCTGGTAGCGCACTTCTCATGTTTCTCATATTGGGCTCATGGTTGGTTCTTGCTCAGTTAGTAGCCATACTCTTTCCATTTTCAGATGATGGAACAAAGAGTGCTTATTGATATGTTCAAAGCTCAAAATGTTTTTTTCTGCTCTGTTTCAGGGTCTAAATAATCCTGTTTGTTCGCTAATGTTCTATATTAAACTTCAATTGTTTTTTTTGTTTTTTTTGTTTTTTTTTCTGAACACCTCTGATTATGAAAGGAGCTGGTTCCATTGTATTATAGTCATCAGAGTTGAAGGGGAACAGTAAAAAAAAATCCCTTTTGTGTGGATGTGTTTATGTAAAACCAATCCAAGCCTTAAGAAACTTCCTTCCACTTCACATTTATGCACTACTAGTTGTCACACAAAAAAAAAAAAAAAAAAAAAAAATCCCGATGCAAAAAAGGGCTGTTTTGGTTTAAAACATGGGTTTAAAAACGTTTAAAGGGGGGAAAATGTTCCCCCAGG
>NW_015119901.1:0-2070 GCF_001443285.1 Poecilia latipinna
TATATATTTGTTTAAGGGCCGATGAAATGGGGTCCAGACACAAACACAGTTTAATCTGAAGATTCTGGAGGATGTGTGAATAGGTCTGTTACCATGAAAAAAAATTACTGTATGATAAGTTGTTCCAAAGTTCTCAACAAACAATAATATAGTTCTTTTGAGACCATTTTTAAAGTTATATAATGATAATGGCGAAATAATAATGCAAGAACACATTCTCAAATGTCATTAAACTTTAAATTCTAATGAACATTTAACACTGGAACTGGAAGACATTTTTAATATCCAGAATAAAAAAAACTAATGAATTTTGAAGTATTTTTAAACAAAATTTATTTTCAATATAAGGTCTAATTGAGACCAAAGTACCATACTGAAGACTTTTATTATCCAGTTTTTGGTACAAAGAGAGAAAAAAAGAGAAACAATAAATCATGCCAATGGAAATGATTGAGTTTGTTTTAATTTATCATCCGATTAATTAATTAATTTATTTATTGATTATTCTGACAGGCCTATGTGTGAACATTAGACTAAATCCTTAAGTATGTTGAAAAGTCAACATAAATGACGTACCTTTCAGTTTGTTCTGATGAATAAAGTTTAGTAGCAGATGATGTTTCTGCAGGTCCAGATCTACCTTCATTACTGCTGAAGCAACAAAATACAGTTTCAGTGATAGTGACCAACATCTATAACTGTCATAATCTCCTGAGGATGCTTGTCGACTTCGGCATCATAAAACTTGATCAACCTGGGTGAAAGTTAAGACTGAAGATAAACTATCAAACTGTGCTGAGCGAGACAATAAAAATCCACGCTCAGCTCTCAACAGCTAACGTAGCATAGCTGACATAAATATTAGCTCCCGCTAACAGAAACATATGAGGAGGGCAGAGTATCAAAATACCAGACATATAAAACGTAACCTGAAATCATTTATAATTACTCCATGTCTCATTATAATCGGAGAGCAAAGCCTGCAGGTGTAGATTCTACTTACTTCAGAGGACAGACCACTGGGACGCTCCGTCTTGCTTCTGGGTTTGCCCGGCTATTTTTCCGGCCAGTGAACCATTCCGCCACCCGGTGGTCCTTTTTCAGACCACTTAGTCTCCTGTACTGCTCAAAAATGCACAATATGTCTATAAATAATTTTAGGATATTATAAGTGCTGAGATATACCGTTCTCCACCGAACTAACTTATTTGCCACTTCGGCACAAGCACAGTGAAAAACGTTTAGAGAATAAAAACACTAGACTCAGAGTAAAACTCAGATGTCCCAGCTTTTACTAGCATTAAAACGCATCATCTACACAGAAATCTGGGAGCTTCCCCAAAGAATGAAATGAGTCTCAAAAATAGTTGTGCACTCGTAACCAGATCTGTGTGTAAATGTAGTTTTGTGTGTGTGTACCAGGTGATTTGTGTGTAATTTTTCAAAATGTATAGGCGTAGGAGAAGGTTTATTTTATTTTTAAGGTTTACAAATCCAGTATAACACACGCAGGTATTTTTACACACACAGATACTTTTACGCACGTACAAATCCTTTTACACACGCACAGATATTTTGAGACTATTTTCACTCCATATAAGTGCCTATTTTAATAGTTCAAAACATCAAATATACCTTACCATACATTAAAAGTGATAATTCTTTAGCGCCACAGCAGGAGCTAACATTCATGGTCTTCCTTATTTTCGCCCGGCGCCTGATCACGTCGTCAGAAGCAAAAACTTGCAAAAATACAAACATGAATAGGAAAATGCACATCCCTGGCTGAACAGCGTCAGTGAGGATAAATACAAGGCAAATTTGAAAATGTAACATAATGTTATGATTCAGCTTCCTGTTGTGCCTTAAGTTGAATATTGTGGGTTAATTGTCTTGGATGCTGAGTTTAAATTATTACAGTACTCTTAGCCAATTTTATCTTTAATGGATTAACTGTTATTTTGCATGGTCATATATTCTATGGTATTTATTTCTGATTTACAGTTAAAAATATTTAACAAAGAATGCCATATGCAGTGCCACGCATTGCATTTTTTTAAAACCAGGCCA
>NW_015119902.1:0-2070 GCF_001443285.1 Poecilia latipinna
GGAAGGGCCAAAGGACATTTGTTATAAATGTGGAATCTGAGATATTTATAATTCTTCACAACAATCTTCACATTAACCCCTGGATGGAAACTGGGGTCACCGGCATCCTGGTGCTCCTCCTCAGATCCACCACCAGTTCCTTGGTCTTTATCACATTGAGCTCCAGGTGGTTCAGTCCACACTATGTGACAAAGTTGCCCATAGCAACCCTGTACCTCTAGCTGGGTCATCTGAGAACTTCTGTAAATGATAGCTACAGAAGTACAATAGCTGAAGCCAGTTGCATAGAGGATAAGGGACAGTCCCTTGTGGGGCCCCTATGTTGCTGACAACAGTGTCTGATATACAGTGTCGCAGGTGAACAAACTGTGGTCTGTCAGTCCACAGTTCATAGACTTTGGACTGGCTGTCCACATGTAGACTGCAGACGATGTGGTTCAGCAGATAGTCGACACTCTGATGTGGGTGGTCAGTGCCACCCACAGCGCCTGTAGTTGTTGGAATCACAGGGACGCTGCGTCTTTGACACCAGAACAATGCAGTATGTTTTCCACATCACAGAGACCCTCTGTATGCTCATGTTGAAGATATGAAGGAAAATCATATTACAACTGCAATATCACAAAGCACAGGCTTTAAGGACCCTCGAGTTCACACCATTGAGGCCTGCAGCCTTGCCAGGGTGGAGTCTCACCAGCTGGTTTGTAAGGTGACCAGTTGAGGAGTCAAGGGTGGGGGAGTAGAAGAGGAGGGAAAGTGAGATGAAAGACTTTTGAGTTGATAGGGAAGAGTGAGTTGACAGCAACAGTGGTATTGCTGTCAATACCACTGTATCTGACACTGCAGAAACACTGCAGATTTTAATCGATCTGCAGTGTCAGATCGATTAAAAAAACTGTTTGAGTTCATTGGCTTTTTCAATGTTGAACTCTACAGCACTATTGCCAGCTGACCTGCCAACAAAAAAAAAAAAATATATATATATATATATATATATATATATATATATATATATATATATATAGGCTAAAAAAAATATATATAGGCTATATATATATATATATATATATAAAATAACTAAACTCCTTGCATTCACACTGGAACATTAGGATATTAGGAACATTAGTGAAGGAAACTTCACTAATGTTCTTTTTTCTGAATTTCTCTTTTCTCTTGGGTCAACATGTTTTTTAAATATATTTTATTTAGTGTCATTTATTTAAACTGTCATTCAGTTGACAATAATCTTAGAATCTGTTGTGTAAAAAAACTTCGATAAATAGATAAAATGCAAAATAAAATCGAATTCAAGTAATCTGTGTGAGAGTAAAATGTGTTAATACTCTGTGATCATACCACTTTAAAAAAGTGTTGAAAAAATAATTTTATCTTTCTACTCTTTTCAATATGTGCCTGTAGTCAAGATTCATCATTGGATTTGGTGGAAACAGATGATATTCCTGAAAATCTGAACCAGAACCAGACTTCTGTTACACAGATCAACTAACAGGATCTGCTATATTTTAATTTAGGTTTGACACTAAAATAGTTTATACACTGAATTTTGAGTCAAAGTAGAAGTTATGGTGAAATCTGATCACCATAACTTGTAGATTGTTTTTACATCAGCTCTCAAGCAGCTGTTGCAGGTCAGGTGCTGCTCTACAGTACAATCAAGACACTCATCTCTTAGTTGCAAAGAGAAACTAGAAACAGCTTAGCTTTCGTCTTAAAATGTTAACACATTTTATTGAGACGAAAGTTAAGCTTTAAACAAAAAGGATTACAGGGTGTCTAAATGCAGCAAAAACGTTTTGTTAGGATTGTTGGGGATAAATTTGGATCACATCAAGCAGATTAATGTCTGAGTTTTTAAAGTGTTTGTTTTTTCTTTATTAGGACAGGACATGTAGGTTGAACAACTTTCAACTTGTTTTCTTTGGCTAAATAAGGGAAATGACTCTCCTTTATTACCCATAAAAAGTAATTGGACAATGATTGTAGAACAGGTTCATACTCTCATTACTGCCAATACAAATACAGCATTTTACCCAAGCGTGAAACAGTAAT
>NW_015119903.1:0-2068 GCF_001443285.1 Poecilia latipinna
GATTCTGCATCATCTTGATTAGTAAATAATGTTTTTTGTTTCTGTTTTTGTTTTTGTTTTGTTTTTTAAAGGCTGCTCCTTGAAGCTGAAGATCATGCTTTTTCTTTTGTTTTCAGACTAAGCCAATAGAGCATCAATATATCAATAACATCTATTATTTAAGTTCTCCTCTTAATAATAGCAAAAGAAATGCTTAAAGTCAGTAACACCCTGTACATTTCAACCTTCAAAAATAACTTTGCTTGTTTTAAGTTTTGGCATATTCAGAGGATCAGACAAAATCAGAAACCAAACAAAAAAAAAAAAAAAAAAAAAAATGTAAAGGATCAGATTATGAAATGAATGTGCAAAACTGCCCACAGTCATGTTTTATCAAAGAAATATCATTTGAAATGTATATAAGATTTATCCCTAATAGAAACTTTACCAGAAATCTTAAACCATATATAAATCTTTTGCTTTTGTTATTTTAATTAGATTCAATCAAATAGTCCTCATTTAACAAGAAGTAACCCTCTACACTAAAGGCTTGTAAAATATCATCAATAGTGTGAAAAGTTAATGATCCGTGTTAAATTAAGATCCCTTGTAATATATTCCATTCATGTAATAAAAGACAACCTTATTTTGTCTCAGACCAAAAACTGTAAATTATGATTATTAGAAATGTTTAGGCATTACCTTGAATCAACAATTACACATAGGACTAGATTATTTTTTATTCTGTCAATCCTTTTGACCCCCTTTAATCAGTTCCATAATTGCTAATTTGTAAATCCCAATTTAGACCATTTTTTATGTGAATCCTCATATTTTCTTCCCATCTTAAACCCTCAAAGAATGATTAGCCTATTTTTTTTTACAAGAATAAAGTTAACCCTGTCACTCCATATTTAACTGACTTGTTTTATTCTCATCATGATTTTAAATCCCAAAAGTTCAACAATTTTAACCTTTGAACAACTGGTTCTTTTGAATCCCTTCTATAGAATGTTTACTTAACTGAATTACCCTCTTTTGTAGTGTTTATGATATTTATCAATGCTTTTGGCAGTTTTGGGGAGAAATTTGATACAACTAGATTTATTAAATTGTATAATGTTCAGGTTAGACCTTTCTGCATGACTTGGCTAAACAAATTATTTTGAATTATAGCAAGAGAGAAGCAGCAATTTATTCCCCGTTTTTAAAAACTCTGTTCTGTAGAAATCTAGTTGACACGTGACATCATTGTTAATTTTAATGTATTCAATTCAGAATATTCAGTATTAGTTTAGAAACTCATTCGAGTAATTAAAACATTTGTGAATTTTGATTTAACCTCTTTTATATTTTGTTGAAGCCCAAAACTGAAAAATTTCTCAATAGATTAGATTAACTCAGAATTTGCTTGAATAGAGTAATTCCATGCATCTCCCCCTGTTTCTGTATCAGACACTGTTTAGTGTTTTGGTACAGAAACTCCTAAGAAGCCTACGCAAATCATTTAGCCCAAATTTTCTTTCATTGCTAACTGTAACAGTTGGATGTAAAGTAAACAGGGTGTTTACACCTCAGTGAAAGAATTTAATAGTTGATTGAAAAAATTGCAGTAAACCCATAATTTGGTTCAGTAATTTTCCGAAGAGTAGATTTTCCTAAGATTTGAAATGGATTCCAGTAAACTTAAACCATAACTTGAGATAATAGTCCTTATATTTGTAGCCACTGTAATTTCAACCAAGTAGAACTTAGACTATCCTTTTTTGTATTTGAAGCGTGGTCGGATGTGCTTTTGTAAACCAGGAAATTAACAATTTTACCGTACTTTTATCCTGTTTCAATCGTTGTCATGCTGGAGGAGAGAAACATATTAGCCAGATGTTGGACAATCAGAGTTATAATCATTCAGGCAAACAATATTTCTGTAAACTGCAGAGAGTTCTAACACCCTGCTGCACCATTAACTTATCCTGGGGATCAAATGGCAGAGGTCAGAGTGCAAAGGCAGTAGATAATGAATTTGCTGTAAATAAACTCAGGTGAGAAAAAGTGGCATCACACAATTCGAAAATTCAAGAAGAACCAT
>NW_015119904.1:0-2065 GCF_001443285.1 Poecilia latipinna
GGTCATTAATGCACAGACCTGCAGCCCAGGGGCGGTTCTAGACGGGGCCCAACGGGGTACCAAAAAAGTTATACTAAATAAATGTCTTATGTTAATACTCAGTGGTGGATTTTTTTTTAACCTTCACAATTTTACTTTAACAATCAATTATATATTATAGTGCTGCACTTTTAGCTGCTGTATGGAGATAGGATCAGACTTTCCATCTGCCAGGGATCTATAACCTGAATCTCTGAAGACGCAAGTGGGTTTTTGGCTCACTTATTATATGAAATGATAAAATATTGCTCAGTTTTTTTTTTGTTTCATTCTTTTTCAAGTGTTGCCCTGGAAAAACACTGACTATCCTGGTCCCTATGGTAAATCTGGTCTAGAACCAGCCTCCAAACCTAACTCCTTATTTATATAAATATTTTGGTAATACTCTGTAAAATATCATAATGTTCACATAACTTTTATACTTTTAGTCTGAGGACGCATTTTGAATATTAAATCAGGTGTTATGATCAGTTACTCAGTGGTTTACCAAATACTTTTTACACTTGCTTAATTAAACATATTTAAAGTCTACTACTCTGATTGGAGTACAGTTTTGGGAAACTAACCAACCTCTATGCATGAATGATTGCTCTATGGATCACTTTTTAAAGACAAAAAACACCAACATAAAATATTGTCTATCACTGCAGAGGATGTCCCAGCCCATGAGCGTAGAGCGATGCGCCGTGGTGGGTGCCCCTTATTTTGATTTCTGAAAGGTGGCAACCCTAACAGGAACGGCGGTCACTCGACGGGTAGAGCAAATAAAATTACATTACAAAAGGAAATAGTAACGCAAAGTGATTTGGGTAAGTAACTTTAATCTGATTACTGGATTGGAAATAGTAACACGTTAGGTTACTAGTTAGTGAAAAAAGTGGTCCGACGTCAGTAATGCATTACTTTGTAACGCGTTATTGACGTCGTTGGCGGTACCTTTGCATTTCTTATAGAGAATCAGTCCAACCATCCAGAACAACAGAGTGAAAACGGTTAAATATCTCCAGGGGGAGATAAACGGGAGATTTGTCATGACGTTCGTCTCTTCATTAGATCCTGAAAAGAAGATTTAAGATATCAGGTCAGTGAAGAATCTCTGGTGAATTCAGACACATTTAGCTGAAGGTTTAAAACTAGATGTTTATAGCACATATACTGAAGATGTGTTGGATACCTGTGATTTTCAAAACAACTTGTTTCATTTAGTGAACAAAAATACAGTTCACTGGTTGAGGTATCATATACAGACCTTCTTCTGTTGATGTGACAGCCAGCCAGCTTTCAGGAGACTCTCCAGCTCTGGAAATGGTGCATTTATAGAGTCCTTCATCTGACTTGGAGACGTTTCTGAAGGTCATATCGGTTTCATAGTCGCTTCCAAGACGGACGCCATCTTTGTAGAAATCACTAAAGTGTGGTTCCTCTGTATCCTTCTGAATGCACTTTAGAGTCACAGTAGATCCTTCCTTCACTGGTTGAGCAGAAACATTCAGGATGACTGATCCACCTGACGGACAGTAGAAGATCAGTTTGACATGTTACATTCCTGTTTCTGCTGGATTTCTAACAAATTCAAAATCTACATGTTTATTTTCAGAAGATATGAAAAGTTAACACACATCTTCAAAATGTCTGGTTTCTATGATGTAAAAAAAGAAAAATGACTCTTGTATATCCATATTTACGTATTTTATATTTTTATTTTTTCTCATTGTCAGATTTTAGTTATTATTAAATTGTAAAGGAAGGAAATATTCTGAAAGGATTTATCTTGATATAATTTTGTCCTGTAAATAAACCTTAGAATATTACGATGTGTGAACGTCATTTAGAACATCATTTAGTTCATTTAAAAACTTTAAGACATCATTGTGAATATTCAGACCTGTAACAGAGATGTTGAGAGCCCGGCTCTTTTCCCCTTCATGGTTTTCACACCAGTATTCTCCACTGTGCCTCTCAAAAACATACTGGATGCTGCAGGATGCAGCTGGGACGCTGCAGGCGTCAGAATCATTTGCTGAAC
>NW_015119905.1:0-2064 GCF_001443285.1 Poecilia latipinna
TTCACACTGCCATGAAAAGATCGGATACAGGTCGCATTATGTCATAAAAATCGGAATTGGGTCACTTCAGGCTGCAGTGTAAACGCACCCTTTTTCACGGGGGCGGTGCCGCCCTCTGGGCGTTCAGAGGACGGCAGGGGGTGTTGGTGGAAATTTTTACAAAAGCGGGGCGTTTGCTCCAAGGTAAACTTAGAGCAAACGCCAAAGTTTACTTATTGTCCAGACGGACAATAAAAGTGCTTTATTTTTTTCTGGATGCTGCTGACTTCCATGGAAGGACAATGGAATATCGCTCTTATAAACATGTAATGACTAAAATCATGATACCCTCACTTTGCATCCCTCTTAAAAATGGACCCATTTAAATAAAGAAAACCCTCCATGGGTGATACCACGATAGAGAGTGTTCATTTTATAGCGTTAACATTGGTTCTGTAAATGATCTGGTACGAAACGGTAGTACTATCGCACATTTGAATTTTAATAATCAGAATACTGACACTGTTTCTGCTTTAAAAGATTTATGTGAAAAGGTTTATGTCAGTCTGCTTTTTTCCATCGATACCCTTTATTTCTTTTGTTACCCCACATAGTGGGGTAAGAGAAGAAATAAAATAAAAATATGCGCACATTGCACAAAACTGTGAAACAGGAGATCCTGGGTGTAGAATGGAGCAACAAACTAGATGTGAATCAGGATCAGAGAATCCAGCACTGAACAATGAAAAATCAAGCACTTATAGTGGCAGATCAGGTGAAACACATGGTGAAGCGGCGCAGCAGGTGAATAACATGATGAGTAAAGATTCCGGGTAGTGAGCATGAATAAACAATAAAATAAAACTAGCAACAGGAAAGAAACTAAGGAGGATAAAACAATAAAGCAAGAGAGGATAAAACTAATCAAAGAAAACTAAATAGGAATGAATTAGTAACAAAATGCAAGAATAAACTAGAAACAAAAGTAGATAAAGAGGAATAAACTGGTATGGCAAGACCTTTCGAGCAATAATTAATACAGAGGACTGTATGGCAAGAATAAACAGACACTATTTCCAGATAAAAGGTAAAATAATAATGTTGAAGTGCCATGGGTTTGTTGAGACCACATCTAGTACTAAGAATAAATATATCTTACAGACCATAACAGTAATAAGGAACGTATCACTTATTTATGTTTTAATTAGATTTGTTGTATTTATTTCTTCAATATTATTTTCCATGTCAGTTTTAATGTCTTGAGCCTGATGACCCTACAACACTTTTAATTTGAGTCATTAGAATTGAATTAAGAACCAGATTTGGTCTTTGTAATTTCTGTCCAGTAAAAATATTAATCTATAAATCAGTAGACAGGTCTGTATAAAGATATAATCCATGTTTCTGTCTCATATTTATATGGCATTAAAAGGAACTTTAGTTTTTCCACTGAAAGCTCTGGTTTGCACAATAAATGCCATGTGGGTGAACTTTTATGGATGGTACTCTGATGTCCCATTCTCCTGAAGGCAGCACAGAGCTGCACCACCAGAAACTCACAGAAACACTGAAGAGAAGAAGAGCTATGATTAATGTAGTTACAGTTCTATCCATGTTTTAATGCTGCAGAGCTCATTTGTTTAGCAAATAGATCAAAGTTTAAACTGGCATGTTGAACATCTTTTATCTTCTCATTTTGTGCAAGATTTAACAACTAACATCAAAAAATGGCACAGAACAAGAATATTTCTTTCCAATCTGATTGGCTGCTGTTAGGCCTATCAATTTCAGGCTGAAAAGTAACCAGTGGAATTTTCTTAGATGACTGTAAAATATATTTTTATTCCCATGCCTTTTTTGTTCTCAATCATAAAAATTAAAGCATCAACAATAGTGATAGTAATAAAATAATATACAGTGCAAAGTAGCCTACAAATTCACGGATGGGGGGCGGTGGCCCAAAAAGAATGAGAAACACGGATCTAGCAACTGCTGGGAGGAAGGATCTGCAATGCTCCTTTGTGCACCTAGGATGCTGCAATTTGTCAAATGTCCAAAGTTACACTATCATTCAAAGCTTGACCC
>NW_015119906.1:0-2062 GCF_001443285.1 Poecilia latipinna
GTACATTTTTGACTGTGTATTTGTACTTTTACTTAAGTAAATTTTTTGAGTACTTTCTCCACCACTGGCTGTAGCCCATATGGGTTTAACAAGCCCTGAGTGGGTTTTCAGTGGGAGCCATTCCTGTAGGAACAATGGGGTCTTTTTCTCACAAGTGAATTACATTCATAGATATGCAATCTTAACAAACCAAAGTACTAAATGCTTTAGCACAAAACTTGTGTGTGTGTGTATATATATAAAAAAAAGAGATGAAAAATTTATTTTGGTTAAGGCTTTTATTTAGTAATTTGAAGTTTTTTTTTTTAAAACTCTTCAATTAAAAGAACTTTAACATGGAGGAAATGATGCCAGAACAAGAAATGCAGTGGTAAAAAAATCTACAAAATTATTCATATGGCATATGAAAACAGAAACTAGTGTACTATAACATTTATAAACGTATATCTGTATAACAAATGTATAAACATATCTATATATTTACATATCTAGATAACTATATCTAATTATGTAGATGACTAGTTATGTATCTCTATATATATAGATCTATAGCTAGATATTCAACTATATCTAGACATCTATATATTACACAAAACTATACAACTCTTTCACACTGTTTTTGGCAAACATTTTTATAACTTATATGCCACACTTCAAAGCTCTTGTACGTCACTGCAACTGTCCATCTTGGAAGACCTGCCCACCTGAATCCGAGCTGGCAGCCTCCCTAGTCGTTCTAGCCTTTCTGTTTCCACCACGGTCACGGGCTCCAGTAAACCACTTTGAGAGTGCCTTTTCCACATCTTTGTGTGTGACTCCGTGGAGGGATGCATTTCTTTTAAGTGCCCCTAAATATCAAGCAAAAGTAGAAATTGCATTAGTGTTTTACTTTTAGTACATTGTAACATTAATGAGATCTGCATCTTCCCCTTTATGGGTCAAAAATGCTTGCAGAGATCTTCCAAAATTAAAGCACTCTCGAGTCATTATGTACACATTAGAGGTGTGCCAATCGATCGGCCACCAATCATAATCAGCCGATTTCCGTGAATAAGAGTATGATCGGTGAATGCCAATCACAATCACCTGTATCTTTTTAACCTAAAGATTACTAAAAATAAATAAAAGGCGTATGACAACCAAAATAAATTAACAGATGTATAAGAAAAAAAGTGAATATAAAAACTGATCTTTACCATATACAACATCAAAGAGACGCAGGTCCCGGAACTTGTGCTTCCCATGTCGCCCAAAAAGGTTGAACTGGAACGCCAATTCATGGGACATGAGGAATCGCATTGCTCGTCGTACTGCATCATCCAAGGATGCTCCTCCAATTTCTGCAACCATGGCAACCTAAAGTATAATGACAGTTGCAAAACATTTTAAAATCAGGATACAACATTTTAAAATCAAACACATTTAGTTGTTGATTGATTTGTTATCGTTTCACACATATATAGCTTATACGTTTACTTTTATACATGGACAAAATGTCAATTGTTAATGTATGTATCAATTTAAGTCAATAAATTTTGAAGGATTAGAAGGAAAAAGTAAAGCAAGGAGAACCAAATGGGTAAAAGAACTGAGAGCAGCTCAAATGACAACCAGGGAGACAGAAGATCTAGAGCAGTGGTTCTTAACCTTTTTTGAGGTATCGAACCCCCCAGTTTCATATGCGCATTCACCGAGCCCCCCTTCCCCCCTCCTTGCCCCGTCCCTGTGCTCCTCCGCAGCACTGATTGGCTAAGCAATGTAACGTGATCCTCCGCAGCAAAGCGGCGCATCACGACTTTACACAAGTTTTTTTTTCCCTCCGCGGCAGAGGCTCCGCCGAACCCCTGGGGTTCAATCAAACCCAGGTTAAGAACCACTGATCTAGAGTTGTGTGTTACAGAAGTCCCTGCTCCGCGTTACCTTCTACGTCGCTTTTCTGGAATATCATTATCTCTTTGAAGATCTGATGTCACTTCTGCCTTTGCAAGCCTTCTTCACGCTTCTCCATAGTAGTCTGTAGAAAATAATTTTTTAAAAAGTATTAAAACATTGGTAAATCTAA
>NW_015119907.1:0-2062 GCF_001443285.1 Poecilia latipinna
TTAGATTTACCAATGTTTTAATACTTTTTAAAAAATTATTTTCTACAGACTACTATGGAGAAGCGTGAAGAAGGCTTGCAAAGGCAGAAGTGACATCAGATCTTCAAAGAGATAATGATATTCCAGAAAAGCGACGTAGAAGGTAACGCGGAGCAGGGACTTCTGTAACACACAACTCTAGATCAGTGGTTCTTAACCTGGGTTTGATTGAACCCCAGGGGTTCGGCGGAGCCTCTGCCGCGGAGGGAAAAAAAAACTTGTGTAAAGTCGTGATGCGCCGCTTTGCTGCGGAGGATCACGTTACATTGCTTAGCCAATCAGTGCTGCGGAGGAGCACAGGGACGGGGCAAGGAGGGGGGAAGGGGGGCTCGGTGAATGCGCATATGAAACTGGGGGGTTCGATACCTCAAAAAAGGTTAAGAACCACTGCTCTAGATCTTCTGTCTCCCTGGTTGTCATTTGAGCTGCTCTCAGTTCTTTTACCCATTTGGTTCTCCTTGCTTTACTTTTTCCTTCTAATCCTTCAAAATTTATTGACTTAAATTGATACATACATTAACAATTGACATTTTGTCCATGTATAAAAGTAAACGTATAAGCTATATATGTGTGAAACGATAACAAATCAATCAACAACTAAATGTGTTTGATTTTAAAATGTTGTATCCTGATTTTAAAATGTTTTGCAACTGTCATTATACTTTAGGTTGCCATGGTTGCAGAAATTGGAGGAGCATCCTTGGATGATGCAGTACGACGAGCAATGCGATTCCTCATGTCCCATGAATTGGCGTTCCAGTTCAACCTTTTTGGGCGACATGGGAAGCACAAGTTCCGGGACCTGCGTCTCTTTGATGTTGTATATGGTAAAGATCAGTTTTTATATTCACTTTTTTTCTTATACATCTGTTAATTTATTTTGGTTGTCATACGCCTTTTATTTATTTTTAGTAATCTTTAGGTTAAAAAGATACAGGTGATTGTGATTGGCATTCACCGATCATACTCTTATTCACGGAAATCGGCTGATTATGATTGGTGGCCGATCGATTGGCACACCTCTAATGTGTACATAATGACTCGAGAGTGCTTTAATTTTGGAAGATCTCTGCAAGCATTTTTGACCCATAAAGGGGAAGATGCAGATCTCATTAATGTTACAATGTACTAAAAGTAAAACACTAATGCAATTTCTACTTTTGCTTGATATTTAGGGGCACTTAAAAGAAATGCATCCCTCCACGGAGTCACACACAAAGATGTGGAAAAGGCACTCTCAAAGTGGTTTACTGGAGCCCGTGACCGTGGTGGAAACAGAAAGGCTAGAACGACTAGGGAGGCTGCCAGCTCGGATTCAGGTGGGCAGGTCTTCCAAGATGGACAGTTGCAGTGACGTACAAGAGCTTTGAAGTGTGGCATATAAGTTATAAAAATGTTTGCCAAAAACAGTGTGAAAGAGTTGTATAGTTTTGTGTAATATATAGATGTCTAGATATAGTTGAATATCTAGCTATAGATCTATATATATAGAGATACATAACTAGTCATCTACATAATTAGATATAGTTATCTAGATATGTAAATATATAGATATGTTTATACATTTGTTATACAGATATACGTTTATAAATGTTATAGTACACTAGTTTCTGTTTTCATATGCCATATGAATAATTTTGTAGATTTTTTTACCACTGCATTTCTTGTTCTGGCATCATTTCCTCCATGTTAAAGTTCTTTTAATTGAAGAGTTTTAAAAAAAAAAACTTCAAATTACTAAATAAAAGCCTTAACCAAAATAAATTTTTCATCTCTTTTTTTTATATATATACACACACACACAAGTTTTGTGCTAAAGCATTTAGTACTTTGGTTTGTTAAGATTGCATATCTATGAATGTAATTCACTTGTGAGAAAAAGACCCCATTGTTCCTACAGGAATGGCTCCCACTGAAAACCCACTCAGGGCTTGTTAAACCCATATGGGCTACAGCCAGTGGTGGAGAAAGTACTCAAAAAATTTACTTAAGTAAAAGTACAAATACACAGTCAAAAATGTAC
>NW_015119908.1:0-2061 GCF_001443285.1 Poecilia latipinna
TTCGGGCTAGCCTGCTGCTGCTGAAAGGTTCTACAGGCTACGAATTAAACCTCAATTTGACCACTACCTTTGACTAGTCCCCGCACAGGCATTGCAATCTTTAAGCTGCCTTTTATCCCCACCAAGCCTTCCTCCTTCTCGTCATCCAGCAGTCACCATTACCTCTGTTATCCCCACAGGTCATTCCAACAACTATTCAACAGTATTTCTAAAGTCTTTCACACCATCATGGTACGCCTTAACTAAATTTGGCGCAACTTGGAAATCTTTTCTTCCTCATGATGGGGTCTCGACCTTCACTATTCGTTCTTTCATCGCCACCTTCTACTCCCTTAATCTGCAATTCAACTGCAACATTTTCTAGCGCCTATTATGAAGTACAGACTTTTTGGGGTATCTATTCTTAATTATTGCTTTATATTCGTATGTATGAATATATTTTACATGTTTAGGTTTTTAAGATTCAGTCCTATCTCATTCTAAAAGCACTGATTTGCTGCTGGAAATGCACCATATAAATAAATCGCCTTTCCTCGAGGATCGAGGGGAAAACTGCCACTTACATCGATCACCTAGCACAATTTATCTCAGCAGATGCTTGTTTACTATCCATCCATTCTAGTAATCTATTAGTTTAGAATGCTCAAGGGACAACGCAGGTCCCGGATCTATGCCTGTTTCATGCTGTTCTCAATTTTCACTTTTAAGTCAGCAAGCCCCACCTCAACATCTACGTCCCTCACGCATGAAGTCTCCAGATCAGCCATGTCTTTAAATTTCTTAGAAATCCAAGATTCATGCGAGTTCCCCTTGGCCATTTCCAGGCCTCATATTTGGTCCACAGGCAGCCTCCCATTGCCCACAAGGTTCAGTCATAACCCAGTTGCCGATCGTCAGCGGCATCCTCCTCTGGTACTCTTTCAGACCTCTCTTCCATTCTCACTGCCTTCAGACAATGGGTAAGCATTCATAACAAATCTCTGGTGGTGGAGTACTCCGACATACTAAATATCTATTGTTCAGGGAGTCGGCCGAGCCTAACAAGGCTGGAACAGCCTGCAGACCACAGACATCTATGCTGCACATCGAGGCCGGATCAGCTTGCAAGCCACACCAGCACCGCATCTCTCAGACTCAGTATAGCCTGCATGAGCCGCTAACTAGGCTCGAACAGCCTGCAGGCCACTGCAGTTATCGCCTCGCCTAACAAAGTTCAATATGAGCTTGCAGGCCCGGCTGCCGTGTGCCTAACAAGGCTTCAACAGCCTGCAGGCCATGGCCATCACTGCCTTCCTACCAAAGCTTCGCTAAGCTTGTAGGCCGGCTGCCGTTGCGCCTACGAGATTCGATCAGCTGCAGTCCGCGGCCGTCACCACCCGCCTAACAAAGCTTCACTATAAGCTTGCAGTCCGGCTGCCGTCGTGCCTATGAGGTTCGATCACCCTGCAGGTCTCGGCCTCTTTGCCTCGCCTAACAAAGTTCGTCATGAACTTGCAGGCTGGCTGCCGTGCGCCTAACAAGGTTCAAACAAGCCTGCAGGTCACGGCATGGCCTCGGTCCGGCACCCTCTTTTGGGGGAAGACCTACCTGAGCTTCGTTCGAGCCGATCATTCAAGCTCGCTGCGATTCTCAGCTCACACGTCTTCTGCCAGTGTCAGAGCGCCAAATTCTTGGTCCAATAAAATTGTCTAACTGCTGTTTCTCTCTCTGCGTGAGTCTCTACAGATTGAAATGAAGCCCTAGGCGGAAATTCAACCTGGAAGACTCTTCCAGCATCACCTATCACCACACCTTCACCCCAGCCAATCAGGACGCACCACCTCTCTACCTCGATCCAATCACCTGGCAAGAGCTCCTTCAAAAGACGAAGCGACCACAGATCCACCCACTTTAGTTGTGCTTCAACCCACCTCCTCCCTGTTTCCACCACCAGCCTCCCAGACGCCTCCAGGTCCCCTGAAGACTCCTCTCTCCAAGCTCCGCTCCACCACCAGTGACCGGGCCCGGGGGAAGACCTACCTGAGCTTCGTTCGAGCCGATCATTCAAGCTCGCTGCGATTC
>NW_015119909.1:0-2060 GCF_001443285.1 Poecilia latipinna
AGGGTTAGGGTTAGGGATAGGGATAGGCCCGAGGCTCCCATGTGTCTGGAGGTTATAATTGAAAATGCCACGCCATGGCGGAAAATGCTGCCTAGGGTCTGCAATGAAAATGTGGGCCATTCTGCGGCATTTGAATGGGGAACGGGGGATCAGTTTGAGCCATTCGGGCGGATGCGCAGTGTCGTCCCAGACACACTTGGGGGAGCTCTTGTATTGGTTTTGGAAGGGTCCTTGTGTTCCATTGTGAAGAGGGTTTCTCTGAGTTCGGGGGTGAGGCCGTTTGGGCTCATTCCGGACACGTGGAGTCAGGCGAATGGGGAAAGCGTTTCCAAATGCGGGATGGAGGTCTGGGGGGGTCGGAAGCGATGCGGGGGGGTCACCTTTGCCCTGAGGAAGCACTTTAGCCACATGGGGACATTTGGTTATTTGAAGAAATACGTGTTTGGGGTCGATCCGTGACCCCGTGGGTGGGTGGTTGCAGCCATAAGTCCACATGGGTCGGTGCTGCCCTATGTCTGCGAGTGACGGGGGCAGGGTACAGCAGCGCTTTCAGTCCGGCTCTCATTTTCACAGGAATTGTGTACGAGTTCCTCTAGTTTTGTTTTTAACTCTGCCTTGACTTGTTTCCGTCGGCCCTTTGACCGGGATGGAGGTGCGGGTGACATTTGGTTATTTGAAGAAGCACGGGTTGGGGGGTCGATCCGTGACCTCGTGGGTTGATGGTTGCAGCCATAAGTCGACATGGGTCGGTGCTGCCCTATGTCTGCGAGTGACGGGGGCAGGGTACAACAGCGCTTTCAGTCCGGCTCTCATTTTCACAGGAATTGTGTACGAGTGACCTTGTGGGTGGATGGTTGCAGCCATAAGTCGGCATGGGTCGGTGCTGCCCTATGTCTGGGAGTGTTTCGGGCCCCTCCAAACTCTTTTGGAGCTCAGGTCCGGGGCGGGTGGCCTTTGGGCCGGTGGGGGAGTGTCCCGGGAATAAAAGGGGAGCGCTTTTGCCATCCGGAAGCCTTCGGTCGAGGAGCTATAGGGCCGCCACGAGGGAGCCGAAGGGTGTGCTGCCGGATGTCGTGGGCCTGCAGGCCCGAAAGGTCAAGCTCCAGAGGTCACGGGTGGCTAGGAGGGGCCCAGGCGGGCGTCCCGCCGCCCGGCCGCCCTCCGGGCGGTCGGGCGACGGTTCCCCTGAGGTAGGGACCCAGCGGGAGGCGTTACTCTGAAGACAGAGCGCGGCGAGAACTACAGGGAACCCCAAGGGATGGTAGGGTCTGGTTCTGGGTCCCCGGAGGTCCCAGTCACGCGGGGTTCGGAGCGTAGGTCGGGCGGGTTCCCGGTTACGAAAGCCCGGGGTCCGTCGGCGCCTGGAGCGGCCCGGTTCTGTAGAACCGGTTCGCCATAAGTCGGCATGGGGTGGTGCTGCCCTATGTCTGGGAGTGTTTCGGGCCCCTCCAAACTCTTTTGGAGCTCGGGTCGGGGGCGGGTGGCCTTTGGGCTGGTGGGGGAGTGTCCCTGGAATAAAAGGGGAGCGCTTTTGCCATCCGGAAGCCTTCGGTCGAGGAGCTATAGGGCCGCCACGAGGGAGCCGAAGGGTGTGCTGCCGGATGTCGTGGGCCTGCAGGCCCGAAAGGGCAAGCTCCAGAGGTCACGGGTGGCTAGGAGGGGCCCAGGCGGGCGGCCCGCCGCCCGGCCGCCCTCCGGGCGGTCGGGCGACGGTTCCCCTGAGGTAGGGACCCAGCGGGAGGCGTTACTCTGAAGACAGAGCGTGGCGAGAACTTTCGGGAACCCCAAATGAGGGTGGGGTCGGGTTCTCGGTCCCCCGAGATCGCAGAGACGCGGGGTTTGGGGCAGAGGTCGGGCGGGGTCCGGGTAACGAAAGCCCGGGGTCGGGCGGCGCCTCGAGCGGCCCGGTTCCCGGAGAAGGGGGTCGCCATAAGTCGACATGGGTCGGTGCTGCCCTATGTCTGGGAGTGTGTCGGGCCCTGAAAAAATCTCTTGGAGCTCAGGTCCGGGGCGGGTGGCGTTCGGGCCGGTGGGGGAGGGTCCCGGGAATAAAAGGGGAT
>NW_015119909.1:6777-8769 GCF_001443285.1 Poecilia latipinna
AGGGGTATTTTTGACAACTTGTCGCGGGGCTGAGGGTGTCCGAATCCCGGGGAGGGTCCAGCCATTTGCTGGAACGGTCCAGCCATTTGGTGGAACGGGTCTTGTGCCATTTTAAAGTCCCCAGCCATAATGATACTTCTAGGAGTCCCACCGAATGTCTGAGCCTATGCCCGGGTCCGGGTGCACCGAGCCGGGTAGAGAGGGTCAGCCATTTGCTGGAACGGTTCAGCCATTCGGTGAAACGGGACTTGTGCCATTTCAACAAAGTCCCCAGCCATATGGAGACGTCCATGGGTCCCACCGAATGTCTGAGCCCCTGCCCGGGTTCCGTTGCCCCGATCCCGGGTAAAGAAGCTCCATAACTCCCCCCCCCGGCGTTCCAGGACGGGGGCCGGCCCGGCGGAGGTGCGGGGACCGTCCCCCGGTTCCGGAGAACCGTGCAGGGGTATTTTTGACAAGTTGTAGCGGGGCTGAGAGGGTCCGAAGCCCGGGAAGGGTCCAGCCATTTGCTGGAAGGGTTCAGCCATTCGGTGGAACGGGACTTGTGCCATTTGAAAGTGCCCGGCCATAAGGAGACGCCCATGGTTCCCACCGGAATGTCTGAGCCTCTGCCGGGGTCCGGGGAAGGCTTCCGGCCATTTGCTGGAACGGTCCAGCCGTTTGGTGGAACGGGGACTTGACCTAGGGTTACCAGGGGTGGGGTAAGGGTTGAGCTCCCTGGAGGTCCCAGAGCCACGGGGTTTTTTGGCCAGGGTAAGGAGGGGTCCCGGTAACGGAACCCCGGGTACGGAACCTCCTTGAGCGGTCCCGGTTCCGTAGAACCGGACCCTGACATACGGAAGCACGAGGTCATGCTGCCAAATGGCCTCCACCCACCTACCATTTTGGGGCGGGGGCGGGGGGGTAGAGGCCAAAATGGTACACCAAACGATGACGAAGAGGTAAATACGTCATTAGTAGGGACGGATGTTAGTATTTGTGAATGTTTTCCACCGTTATTAGAAAAGAAAAGTATTCATGGACTGATATTAGCAGTGAGGACAGACGGAGGGTCGAGGGGCCCTCCGTATGTCGACGGCTCCTCGACATACGGAAGCACGAGGTCATGCTGCCAAATGGCCTCGACCTGTCGAGCCGCGGTGCGGTCTGCCTTGGTGTGAGGTCCTTTTGACATGCGGAATCATAGGGTGATGATCCCAAATGGCTGCCTTCCCAGAGGCACGAGCCATAAGGAGACGTCCAGGGGTTCCACCGAATGTCTGAGCCCCTGCCCGGGTTCCGGTGCCCCGATCCCGGGTAAAGAAGCTCCATAACTCCCCCCCTGGTCCTCCAGGACAGGGGACGGCCCGGCGGAGGTCCTGGGACCGGCCCCCGGTTCCGGAGAACCGTGCAGGGGTATTTTTGACAACTTGTAGCGGGGCGGAGAGTGTCCGAATCCCGGGAAGGGTCCAGCCATTTGCTGGAAGGGTTCAGCCATTCGGTGGAATGGGACTTGTGCCATTTGAAAGTGCCCGGACATAAGGAGACGTCCAGGGGTTCCACCGAATGTCTGAGCCCCTGCCCGGGTCCGGGGAGGGCTTCCAGCCATTTGCTGGAACGGTTCAGCCATTCGGTGGAACGGGGACTTGAGCTAGGGTTTTCTGGCCTAGGGTTTGGGTTGAGCTCCCTGGAGGTCCCAGAGCCACGGGGTTGTTTGACCAGGGTAAGGAGGGGTCCCGGTAACGGAACCCCGGGTACGGAACCTCCTTGAGCGATCCCGGTTCCGTAGAACCGGACCCGGACATACGGAATCATGAGGTGGTGCACCCAAATGTCTGCCTTACCAGGGGCACGAGCCATAAGGAGACGTCCAGGGTTCCCACCGAATGTCTGAGCCTCTTCCCGCGTCCGGGGACGGCTACCAGCCATTTGCTGGAAGGGTTCAGCCATTCGGTGGAACGGGACTTGTGCCATTTTAAAGCGCCCGGCCATAAGGAGACGTCCAGGGGTTCC
>NW_015119910.1:0-1460 GCF_001443285.1 Poecilia latipinna
CGGTGTTACTCACAGAAAAGTAACCAATTACACTCAACCCAACTCTACAACCACACTATTTTAAGAACAAAACTTAAAGAAAACCCAACAAACATAGAACAAACAAGTTAGAAATTCTCAATCTCCCAGCTCTCTCTCCACACGCTCCTCCACCAACCCCCAGCATGCAGTGCGAAAGAAAAAAGAAAGAAAGGAAAGAACTGGAAACGTATATACATAAGCCGCATGGTTCAAAGTCTGGGGGAAAAGTAGTGGCTAATAGTCCGAAAATATGGTAATGTGGAAAGACATTTCCAAGGAAGGCGCTACATTAGCTGCTGCAAGTTACAAGTTACATCTTTCATGGCCGATGTTGAGAAGCTGCCCAGTGATGTCTGTAAACAGAAGTCACATTAAAGGGATAAGAACACAATCCTGCCATAAGCACATATACTCAGGTGAAAAAAAAAGTATACTTTAGTATATTTCAAACATATTTAAATTTGTGAAAGTACACTTTAAGTATACTAAGTATTAAGCGTACTACCTATAAGTATATCTGAAGTATACTAAAAGTATACTTGTACCAATTTAGAAATTAGAACTTTAAACAAACTTAAACATAATTGTACCAAAATACACTTTTAAAATAATAAAAGTATACTTTAAGTGAACAAAATATATATTTGCCCAAGTGTAAATATACACTTGTTCAAGTATATTTAAAATATAATTTGTGTATATTTTAAAATATATGCTCAAAATAGAATTTTTTAAAATTCACTTAACACTACTTTAGATTATTATTTTCAGTATGTCTTAAATTTCATCTCAGTGTAAATTTTAGGCTAATAAAGTATGCCTTTTTTAATTTCCTTTATTTAACCGGGTGAACTCCATTGAGATCCAGATCTCATTTTCAAGAGGGACCTGGGCAGAAGTCTGCAACACGCAGCAACCTGATTACAAAATAAAACTAATTAATACTTATGCAGAAGTATGTCTTTTAGTGCGTTTAAAGTAATATGTAGGCATACTTTTTAAGTACCTAAAAAGTATGAATTTTGAAGTGCCTTAATAATATTTTACTATTTACTAAAATTGCATACAATAAAAAAAAGACAGTCATGATGGAATTTTTAAGAAAGTAAAATTCATTTTCAGACGTGTGATGTAAAACCTTATAATCAACAGGATTAGCTCCAGTTCACACTCCAGACCAGATGGTGGCGGTATTGCACATTTTCATTTATTTAGAAAACGCCACACAGAGAAGAAAAAACTTGAACGCAGGGAAGATAACAAGCGCTGTTCATCCCGTGGGGATTTTATTGATTGATGATAATGCCCGACTTTTTATCGTTTTTGGGGAACCAATAAGCATCCTTAAAATGACTGGGGGATGCCTGGAGTACGGCAGCATTTCTCCTCCGGGGCTGCTGGTTGAAAGCGAACGGCGGGAAGAGCGCTGAGGTGAGCGG
>NW_015119910.1:6564-8623 GCF_001443285.1 Poecilia latipinna
GGCTGGCTCGGTGGCCCAGGGTAGCTGTGAACACAGAAACAAGGTAGATCAGAGGCTGGAAACAAGGTCTAGGATCAGATGGCTTGAGGTAGGCCGATACCATTACTGGCTAACACTCTGGCGGGGAAGTGTCAGCGTCCTCCTCCACTTATACTCCTCCAGACGAGCGAATGGGAAACAGGTGTGCAGCCGCCGACTCCATCCCTGGCTCCCTCTGCTGGTGAAAAAGCTGCCAACCTTCTGAATCCCGACAGTACCCCCCCCTCAACGACCGCCACCCGGCGGTCCAGACGAACGGGAGGGCAGAGAAGAACGGTAGTCAGAGATCAAGGAGGAATCCAAAATAAAAGAACCCGGTACCCACATCCGGTCCTCCGGGCCGTAACCCTCCCAGTCGACCAGGTACTGCCAGCCCCGACCCCGACGACGGGAGTCCACGACCCGGCGGACGGTGTAGGCGGGGTGCCCATCTATCTCACGGGGAGGTGGTGGGGGTTCGGAAGGTGGGCACAGCGGGCTGGTCAGGACTGGCTTGATCTGGGAGACGTGAAATGTGGGATGAATCCGGAGAGAGGGAGGCAGACGTAATCGTACAGCAGAGGGGCTGATAACTGACTCAACCCTGTACGGGCCAATGAAACGAGGAGACAGTTTTCGTGACATGGATTTCAATGGAATGTCTCTGGTGGACAGCCAAACCTGCTGTCCCGGCGAGTAGGTAGGGGCTGGGCGTCTACTCCGGTCTGCAATTCTGCGGTTTAGGTCCGACGAACGATTCAGAGCTGCTACTGTCTTGTTCCAGATCGAACGGCACCGGCGGATATGGTGCTGGACTGAAGTGACTGAAATCTCCTTCTCATCGGCCGGGAACAGTGGAGGCTGGTATCCCAGCGAGACTTCAAATGGGGACAGACCAGTAGCAGATGAAACGTGAGCATTATGTGCATACTCCACCCAATGTAGAAACTGACTCCAGTCAGAGGGGTTGGTAGAAGTGATGCACCTGAGCATTGACTCCAGCTCTTGATTCATTCGCTCAGCTTGACCGTTAGACTGGGGGTGGTAACCAGAAGTTAAACAAACCTTAGCATCTAGGGCAGCACAAAAATGTTTCCATACCTGGGCGGTGAATTGTGGTCCTCTGTCCGAAAGTATTTCTTGCGGGATGCCGTGCAGTCTGAACACGTGCTTCACCAGAAGCTGAGCGGTCTGAAGAGCTGTGGGAAGTTTCCTAAGTGGAATGAGGTGACAGGCTTTAGAAAATCGATCCACAACAGTGAGTATGGTGGTCATGCTCTTGGACACAGGTAACCCCGTCACAAAATCTAAAGCGAGATGAGACCATGGCCGTTTGGGAACGGGTAAGGGGTGCAGCAGACCTGAAGGGGGTTGGTGAGAGGCTTTGCTCCGGGCGCAAACGGGGCAGGCCAGGACGAACTCCTTTACATCTTTATGAAATGATGGCCACCAGAACCGACGGGAAATCAAGGCTACGGTCCTACTGACCCCAGGATGAGCGGAGAACTTTGTGGTGTGCATCCATTGAAGCAATCTAGCCCTCACTGAAGAAGGAACATACGTTTTATTAGGTGGGCCTGTCCCTGGATCTGGTTCGGAAATCTGTGCTTGTTTAATTAGGTCTGAAACCTCCCAGGTGACTGCGGCTACAGTACAACTAGCAGGTAAAATGGTAGCTGGTGTCTCAGGTTCATCAGAGGCGTGAAGACGGGACAGAGCATCTGGTTTTAAGTTCTTTGAACCAGGGCGGTAGGAAATGGTCAGACTGAATCGGGAGAAAAAAATAGACCAGCGGGACTGGCGGGGGTTTGATCTCTTGGCAGACTGAAGGTAGGAGAGGTTCTTGTGATCCGTCCATACCAAAACGGGATGCTCAGCGCCCTCCAACCAATGTCGCCATTCCTCCAAAGCCAATTTAATGGCGAGAAGCTCTCTCTCCCCAACGTCGTAATTCCGTTCGGCTGGGGTGAGTCTGCGGGAGAAGAATGCACATGGATGAGTTTTCTGGTCAGATTCAGAATGTTGAGACAGAACAGCTCCC
>NW_015119911.1:0-2059 GCF_001443285.1 Poecilia latipinna
GGGATGGAATCGGCTATTGATTTAACAATAGTATCAAATGGATTAGCTAGTATTTGTGAATGGTTCATTGATAAAAAATCTACAATAGGTAGTGATCATTATCCAATTACAATAAAAGTAGAATTAAATATAAATAAAAAAAATAGAAAGGCCAGTAAAAATGGGATTTTAATAAGGCAGACTGGATTAAATTTAGATATATGAGTCAAATAAACTTAGAAAAAGTAGATATGTGTGATATGTGTAGGGATATAAATGATGCAAATTTAATAATTTGTAAGATAATTATGGAAGCAGCAGATCAATCTATAAAGAAATCAGGGAGTAAGATTGATAAGAAAATGGTGCCATGGTGGACAAATGAGTGCAAGGAAGCAATAAAATTAAAAAATAAAGCATTTAAGGTACTCAAACATAATCCAATTTATAAGAATTTAATTCATTATAAAAGAAAACAAGCAATAGTAAGGAGAACTATAAAAAATGCAAAAAGAGAGTATTAGAGAAATTTTTGTATACGATAGGGAAAGAAACAAAAATTGAAAAAATTTGGAAAGTAATCAAAAGAATGAATGGTATAAAAAGAGAGTTTGAATATCCTATACTAAAAATAGATGATACAAATATAATAAGAGATGAATACAAAGTTGAAATATTGGCAAGAACGTTTAGTAAAATTCATAGTTCAAATAATATTAGTGAAAAGGGAAGAATAGGAAGAGAACATACAAAAAATATATATAAAGATTTATTACAGAGCGTTGAAGAAACAAATAATTTGTTGAATGTTGAGTTTACAAAAACAGAATTGAATAATGCACTTAAGAAGACAAAAAAATACAGCACCAGGTAAAGACCAAATCTGGTATAGAATGATAAGGCAATTTAGTGAAAAATCTAAAGATATATTATTACAATTATATAATAAAATTTGGGAGGAGGGACAATTACCATTGAATTGAAAGGAATCAATTATAATACCAATAGCCAAACCAGGAAAAGATAATTCAAACCCAGAAAACTACAGACCAATAGCTTTAACATCAAATCTATGTAAAATAATGGAAAACATGATTAATAATTGACTAGTATATTATTTAAATAGCAAGGGGTATATAGTAAATTATCAAAGTGGATTTCGAAAAGGGAGGAGTACTAATGATCCAACATTATGTCTAGAGCATGAAATTAGAAAGGCGCAAGTAAATAAAGAAAATGTGGTGGCAATATTTTTTGATATAGAAAAGGCATATGACATGATGTGGGTGGATGGATTATTAATTAAATTATACAAGTTGGGTATTAAAGGGAGAATATTTAAATGGATTAAAGACTTTTTAACAAACAGGAAAATACAAGTTAGAATAGGAGAAGTTATCTCAGGAAAATATGTAGTAGAAAATGGAACTCCACAAGGGAGTATTATAAGTCCATTACTGTTTTCAATGATGATAAATGACGTATTTAAAGATATTGGAAAAGACATGGGTTGTTCACTTTTCGCAGATGATGGAGCTGTTTGGAAAAGAGGGAAAAACGTTGATTTTATTGTTAAAAATTACAAGAGGTTATTATTGAAATAGAGAAATGGGCGTTACAATGGGGATTTAAGTTCTCAGTTGATAAAACGAAAGTAATGATATTTACTCAGAAAAAAATAAACAAGGAAATAAAATTAAAATTATATAATCAAGAGTTAGAGCAGGTAAAGTGTATAAAATTTTTAGGGCTATGGTTTGATGAAAAATTAAAATGGCATATACATATTCAAAAAGTTGTTGATAAATGTAAGAAAATTTTGAATATTTTGAGATGTTTGGCTGGCAGTGACTGGGGAGCAGATAGACAATCACTAAAACAGATTTACACAGGTATGATAAGATCCAACATAGACTTTGGTTGTTTAGTTTATGGTTCAGCAGCTAAAACACATCTGGTTAAATTAGACATTATCCAACATCAGGCACTAAGATTATGTACTGGAGCATTTAAAACCACACCAACAGCAGCATTAGAAATAGAAATGGGAGAAATGCCGTTAGATTTAAGAAGAACAAAA
>NW_015119912.1:0-2058 GCF_001443285.1 Poecilia latipinna
CAGTGAAATCTTTCCCAAATATTATTGCTTCTTTCAGAATAAGAATTATTTTATGTATTCCGGCTATAAGAATGCTTGTGAAATAGTTTGTAAAACACTTTGAAGTTTTCTACAACTTCTTTAAATTTAAGACCACAGTGTTGTGGCCCTGTTCAGGTGTATTTTTGAAGTGGACATGTTACGTGCAATTTGAAATAAGAAATGTAAAATGTGATAAAAGAACATTTTTGTGTTTATTTGATTCCTATTCAAGGCACTTTGATAAGAATGACTATATATGTAATATAGGCAACTACAAAGTATCTTTGTTTACATTTTTGGTTGGTGGTGTGCCTCGAGATTTTTTCAATTAAAACAGTGTACCTTGGCTCAAAAAAGGTTGAAAAACACTGATCTACATAAACAATACTGAAGCATAAAATATCATCAAACTTCTAAAATATTAGATACTCACACACAGTTGCATCTCTGTCCTCATCATCAGGACGTTCCTGAAGAGTTCTGATTAACACAAATGTGACTCCCATTCTGTGGAGTGTCTGTGGAAATAAATGTAAAATTAAAAAAATATTGTAACAAATATATCGCTTTCTCAAAAATACATAAGTAAATAAGTTAAAATTATTCTCAACAAGCCATTGTACAATTGGGAATCAACAGTGACTGTACATAATACATACCGGCTTCATGGCTCCGTCCTCCGTCCGCCATGTTGTCGATCTCTACTGCTTTCCACACTCTGCCTTGCTGTACTGCGTTATAACAAAATAAATAAAATAACGGGAAGATCAGTTTTCCTTACAAATATGCGAGTGTTCACTATTGACTAAATGTGAAATCATAACTTACTGAATTTCTCTTCGTCCTGGTGAACTCTGTAAGAGCGCCTCGGCACCGTGGTCTGAGGCCTGGCTGTTTAGGCTTGGCCATTTTTCTGGTCTGAAAAAAATTAAAGAAGATGCGAGTATTTTTAAGAGTTCAGAACATCACATGTAATAAAAAATACAATACGAAATCTCACCCTACACTTGTTTTGAGATTATGAAAACGACAGACCGCTTTCTGTAAGAAACAAACAAAGCAACTCGCCTCGCTGCACGTGCTCACTATTCATAAAAGCTTTCTTACCTGAGTTCGGCCTTGTTGGACGGACCGCCGTGGTGTCATCTGTTGTTTTCCGCCGGGAAAATGCTTAATATCAATACTATACTGAAAAAGTAACTCCGTGAAATAGTACTTTTTCCACCATTTCACACAACGCACGGGCATTTTCGTTCATGTTGGGTCTCGCAGTAGCCGGTGCAAATCTTCCTCTGGAGTTTAATGGCGGCTGCTTGACCGAATATGAAAGCGCATTACTGCCACCAACTGGACTGGAGTGTTAAATGAAAGTTGACAGAAGAAAAATACATTCTAAAAGTTATTTCAAAAGTTACGTGACAGTATATTTTATTTTTATTATAATTAATTGCTAAAATGTTTTTAAATGTATAGATGTTTATTTACTCAATTCTACTTTGAGCTGTCTCCTTTTTAGTTCATCCGTGAGTTATATTTAGTGCTTAACTAACAAAACTTTTTAAAAAAAGAATACAAATGTTTATACTCTATCAGAAGGTATCACATACTTTCAACCATTTTGTTCTTCAATTTAAACTTGAGAGTTAAGCAACTGAATACTGATAAATCATCTGTAGTTTCTTAAGTCCTGTATTGTGATGTGGAATGGTGTCACTACCACTCCAATATAGCATGACTCTGGGTCTTTAAAGCAATCAGTGAACATTAACATTAGTTTGAATATTATTCACAAAATACTTTATCTACAATGAACCACTCTGGAACATGTTTTTTATTATTATTTTTGATTAAGTTGTGCAATTCCTCCCATCACAAGATAAATCTTAAGATGGGAGGAATGTCAAAGTAAGATCACGTTTCACAAAAGTCTATTGTATGTAATTATGCATATTCTTCTTTTATATCATCAATTCACCCAAAACTAAGTTTTTCAGTGCTCCAAACACCAATGTAATATAGATTTTAATGGATATGATA
>NW_015119913.1:0-2057 GCF_001443285.1 Poecilia latipinna
ATATTTTTAGCTTTTAGTATTTTTCTTCAATAGCTTCTAGGTCATGTCAACCATTAACTCAAAATCCTTGTGAAATTATTCTACTAAACTATATAGATGAGGCATATTTTATTCCATTTTGACCCCTTTTTATTTTTTAACCAAATTTATATTTAAAAAATATTTTTTTAAAAGTTCATAAAATATATTACCTCAGATGAAAAGAACATTTGTAACCTGTAATGTTCAATTACATAAAATTCTAGGACTGGATCTATTTCATTACATGTTCACTTACCTGAAATATGTTAAATACAACAAATATTTATTAAAGTGTGATCTGTTTCATAAAATTTACTTGTCACCTTTATTGTTTAATTACACATTAAATGTTCAAAGTTGGGCTTTTTCATCTGGTTTGCGTCATGATGTGGCGGTGGACGTACTTTATGTGGATGTTATTTTTAATGAACTAAACTAACTAACTAAATCCAAAGTCCAGGGAAAACAAGGAAATCCAAAACACAATGAAACAGGAGACAAGGGATAACAAAGGTAACGTGAAGATCTAAACCAGCGTTTCTCATCCTGGTCCTCACCGCCCCCCTGTCCTGCATGTTTTAGGTGAAAGAAAAGCGGAAAGGAGAAGCGGCCCGAACGGAGCAGCTGCAAAAGCAGTGAGATCGCGAAATTAATGCAAATTTCGACTGGTAGCATTCACTTCGTAATTAGTTTTTAGCTTAGCGGTTTCTGTTCTGTATATAAAGGATTACCTGAAGAATGAACATGGGTTGATAACATACAAAGCGGGCGCGCAGCATGCAGCGGCGCTGTGTTTTGAGCAGGAAGACGAAGAGGAAAAACCCTCAGCCGGAATCCGCGGCACAGTGAGGATTTCCATGATAACAATGGCTGATCGATCATTTTTATGAGCAACAGACAAAAAGTATCAGAGACTGCAAGTACTATGAGATGCTGGCAGTCTGAGAGGCAGCTACTCAGAGATCCAAGCAGGGGAATAGCGGCGCTGCGTAGCTGCAGGAAGTCGATCACTAGGGGGTGAGGCGGAGCCACTACTTTAGCAGGTAGAAGAAAGCAGCTTACAGCCACGGCTAACTCCGGGAGACAAGGTAGAAAAGCCTTTTTCCCCATAGTCCAAAAGACTGCATTTGTGGCTGCATTTTTACTCCAAAATGCAGCCATAGTGTCCAAAAGAAAAAAACATAAGTGCAATCATTTGCATATTGAGAGTCTACAGAGGCTGATAATCTCCCCACTCTGCTCCTGGATTATCGTTTAAACTTTTGAGTTTTATGTCAAAACCATATGAATTAAATGACAGAAACTAATTCTCTCACTGCGTTTTTGACTCATTTTGTCCAGCTGCAGACTGTTAGACTGTCCAATCAGAGTCAGGTATTGTGTTGGTGCTTTTAATCAGTTTTCAGTTAACTAAATTCAAGTCTATGGAACACAAAATGTCACAAAAATCACTCTGTCCTTCTAAAATCTTTCAGAAAATTGTAAAAATGCACTGAATCGTAGCAAATTGTATCGCTCAACAAATATTGTGATACATATTGTATCGTGACCAGAATATCGTATATCGTATCGTGAAATTATTGTATTGCTACACCCCTACTAATAACATTGTGAAACATCATGTTGTGTCACTTAAAGTGTAATATAGCAAAATAATTTGCCACTCTTCACCATCATTGCTGCTCTCCTGAACACATGTTTTGGACCCGCAGTTTATCATGGAATAGGGTGGGCCATGTAGGACGCATTTGGAGGAGTCTTCACATTTTCGCTGTGTCCGAATTCAGGGTCTACATCCTTCGAAGGACGGATTTGTAGGCCGATTACATCATAGCGTGGCGACAAGGTCTGTCCGAATTCAAAGATTCCTTCAAATGCATCCTTCTTTTTCCCATATTTGAAGGATGGGTGCGGTGCATCCTTCACGGGCCACGATATCCCATAATTCATTGCGGATTCCATCTGGGCGTTCAGGCAGAGCGTCAATGGCGTTGAATAGCGACAAATTATTTAGCTATATAACACTTTAAATGACA
>NW_015119914.1:0-2050 GCF_001443285.1 Poecilia latipinna
TTGTGTATATTTCATTCAAATTTGGTGCTTTATCCACACGACCTGTTTTGTCCCTATTCTCAAGAATCACTGATTTGTTTAAAACCAAGAGTCATGATTAAATACCAAGATTGTTTAAGAAATAGCAACATGTACAGCTCCATTGCCAGATTGCATAGCAAATAAAGCAGCACAACCAGTAAAAGTTAACTAAAGAAAATGATGAATCCTATGATAACATGTAAACTTGATGTAAAAAGTCTGTTTTTAACCTGAATGCATGTTAAAAAACAAACCAATTCTGATGGAAAAAAAAAACAACAACCCCAACATAATTTCCCCCATTCATCACACATCAAGGGACACCTCCACCTCGCAGTCTTTCATCTTTTCTCCCCTGCTCTGGTACCTTCCCTCTGAATCTTCTGCATAAATCTTTTTAATTAAAGCCACAGAGGTTTTTTCTCAGAGGCCTCCGCATAAACAACGACTGAGTTTGTCGCTGGTGAGTGAAAAGCTCTGAGGGGAAAACTGGATGCAAGGAGGCAAAAAAAAAAAAAAGTCTAATCACTTGTGCTCCATAAATATCCTGTTGTTTCATTAATGAGGGCAACTGTTTTATTTACTTAATGCAGACTTTGACAGAATATGAAAATATTCTGCAGGATTTTGTTGTACATTTCAATGTAAAGTCAAAAATTTCTCATATGCAGGAGCTGAATAGACTTTGTCACGGAAAAAACTACAAAGATAAAGCACAAAGCTTTTATAAATTAAACGCTGTTCTTGTCTGCAGGGAGAATCTTTAACAACATTATTATAGTGCCGTCAGTCAAAGCCTAACTGCTTCGGTGGAAAACACATAGTCACAAATACGTTCATAATTAGATTTCATTGTCATTGTGTTGAGCTTGAAATGTGTTTTTTTTTTTTTTTTTTTTTTTCAGCCTGATGCCTTTCACAGCGTCCTCCATGTGCCGGCAGCACAGAGAGGCATGTGGACAAACTCTCACATTAAAGACACATTAGTGGATAGATTAAATTAAAAGCTGCTCAAACAGGGAACACTTTAACAGGCAGAGGCAAAATGTCAACGTAGCAGAGCTTCTCACATTTTGCCATCTTTATGAAGGAACTTCAGCGTAAATGGGACTTTTCTCAAATATTCTGCTTTCAAGCTGTGCTCACAAATGAAGAGGCATACATTTTTCAAGAAATCCTTATCTTCTTTATCTTCTTAATTCCCTACGCATGTCACAGTGTTCTGTGTTGAAGCTCTGAATGTGAGGAACCAAGGCTGAGTGCAAACGATGAAGAGGATGACAGAAAGAGTCTTGTGAAAATCAGTATTTATGCGGAATATGTTTAGCAACTCTTTCATCTGATGTCACGTGAAGCAACTGCAGATGGTTCAGTGCGGGAAATTAAACCTAAACAGTAAGAAATAAGTGAGAAAACGATTCTCGTCATCATTTCGATACAAAATTTTCTTCATTTTGGTATTATACAAGGATTTTATGGCTTTGTTTTCAGCTATGAACTGTCATCATTTTGTCTTTAAGGTAGCTGGTTTGTAAATGTCATTATTCAGTTGACAACATTTTGTAGTGTTAGTGTGTGAAGTGTGGGGTGTAGAGAAATCTAAAGCAAGGAGGAAAAAGCCAGAAATGTGTTGCTTCATGGGAAATTTTTGAGGAAAATTAACAAATCAAAAACATTTAAATACAATTTGTTGGCTTTTCTGATATCCTGTAAATGTAAGATTTTGCATTTGAGATTATATTTTCTAGTAAATCACTAACTGATCTTTTCTCATATTTAACAGCCTCTTCCAAACTTAGTGTTAGAAAGTCAAAAAGGCAAAGAGCTGCAGCATTTTGCTCAAATCAATCAGCTCTGCATTTAAAGACTTTCTATTTTGCATAATTATGTGTGATTATAAGTCCTTTAGAAGGATGTTATGCTTGGCTGACAATAACAGTATAGCAGAAAGGCTAACACTTTTCATCACTTTTCATCTATTCATGATCTTTTAAATCATATTTGATTTCCATCACCCTGTGCAGAGACC
>NW_015119915.1:0-2050 GCF_001443285.1 Poecilia latipinna
ATGTTGATTTTCCTGAACAGCTGATGCACCGACAGACCTGACTGTGACAGAACATTACTGAACCTGAAAATTACTTGAATAATCACAATGCATGTAGAAATTTTTCTTTTTATGTTGATCAAATGTTTTACATTAAATGTTTTGCTGTGAAGGCTATTTTTGCAGTGGTGCTTTAAATAAATGCATAAAATATTTATTTTCTTAAGTATGTCTTTATTAGCTCTCAATTGTGTCATAATATCAATCGAGAAAGAAATTTACTGCTTGTGAAAATCTAAACCATCTGAATACATTTTACCATCTACATTAATCAACTTGAAATGAAGATGAACAGGAACAGCAGGTTTGTCCTGGTTTGCAGACGAGGTATATATTTGTTTAAGGGCCGATGAAATGGGGTCCAGACACAAACACAGTTTAATCTGAAGATTCTGGAGGATGTGTGAATAGGTCTGTTACCATGAAACATTTTACTGTATAAGTTGTTCCAAAGTTCTCAACAAACGATAATATAGTTCTTTTGAGACCATTTTTTAAAATTATATAATGGTAATGACGAAATAATAATGCAAGAACACATTCTCAAATTCTAATGAACATTTAACACTGGAACTGGAAGACATTTTTAATATCCAGAATAAATAAAACTAATGAATTTTGAAGTATTTTTAAACAAAATTTATTTTCAATATAAGGTCTAATTGAGACCAAAGTACCAAACTGAAGACTTTTATTATCCAGTTTTTGGTAGAGAAAAAGAGAAACAATAAATCAGGCCAATGGAAATGATTGAGTTTGTTTTAATTTATTACATGATTAATTGATTTATTGATTATTCTGACAGGCCTATGTGTGAACATTAGACTAAATCCTTAAGTATGTTGAGAAGTCAACATAAATGAAGTACCTTTCAGTTTGTTATGGTGAATAAAGTCTAGCAGCAGATGATGTTCCTGCAGGTCCAGATCTACCTTCATTACTGCTGAAGCAACAAAATACAGTTTCAGTGATAGTGACCAACATCTATAACTGTCATAATCTCCTGAAGATGCTTGTCGACTTCGGCATCATAAAACTTAATCAACCTGGGTGAAAGTTAAGACTGAAGATGGACGATCAAACTGTGTGACAGTAAAAATTCACGCTTGGCTCCCAACAGCTAACGTAGCATAGCTGACATAAACTTTAGCTCCCGCTAACAGAAACATGAGGAGGGCAGAGTATCAAATACCAGATATATAAAACGTAACCTGAAATCATTTATAATTACTCCATGTCTCATTATAATCGGAGGGCAGGTTTAGTTCCTACTTACTTCAGAGGACAGACCACCGGGACGCTCCGTCTCGCTTCTGGGTTTGCCTGGCTATTTTTCCTGCCAGCGAACCATTCCGCCACCCAGTGGTCCTTTTTCAGACCACTTAGTCTCCTGTACCGCTCAAAAATGCACAATATGTCTGTAAATAATTTTAGGATGTTATAAGGAAGTGCTGAGATATTCCGTTTTCCACGAACTAAAGTATTTGCCACTTCGGCACAAGCACAGTGAGAAACGTCAGAGGATAAAAACACTAGACTCAGAGCAAAACTCAGATGTCCCAGCTTTTACTAGCATGTAAACGCACCATCTACACACAAATCTGGGAGCTTCCCCGAAGCGTGAAATGAGTCTCAAAAATAGTTGTGCACTCGTAACCGGATCTGTGTGTAAATGCAGTTTTGTGTGTGTGTACCAGGTGATTTGTGTGTACTTTTTCAACATGTATAGGCGAAGGAGAAGGTTTGTTTTATTTTTAAGGTTTACAAATCCAGTATTACACACGCACAGATCTTTTTACACACACACAAATCTTTTTACACACGCACAAATCCTGTTACGCACGCACAAATCCTGTTACGCACGCACAAAACATTGTACACACACATAAATCTTTTTACACACGCACAAATCATTTTACACACACACAAATCTTTTTACACACGCACAGATATTTTGAGACTATTTTCACTCCATACATTTGAGCATAACCAGATCAATGAGCAATACAAT
>NW_015119916.1:0-2048 GCF_001443285.1 Poecilia latipinna
AATGTTTGAGATTGTAAAATGTTTTTCCGTCAGGCTGCATGGCTGCTGCATTAACTCATCGATGAGGCTCCAAGCTGCAGTTGGCGACATGCTGTTTGCTGCTGATAATTTAAAACAAATAATTTTTACATCAACTTCTCAGTTATGTGAAACTTCTTTTAAAATGATCTGAAGGCTCAGAATCAGCCCGGTACCGGTGCTGGTCCACATTGTCAGGTGAGAAAGACTCACCTGGTGTAAATTAGATATTTAGCTCTTGTAATTACACCTGAGACAAAGCAATTTAATGTCGTGAATGTGTGTGTATGTATTCCATCTGCAGTGTGGCTGCAGTTTTCTGGCCGATCTGTGAAAAGCCTGACCTGCCGATTCTGATTGGCAGATTTTTTTAAATGTAAGAAAGTTGCTGAGTTGGTAACAGAGGGGGAATATTGTTACCTGAAAACTTTCAGACCTGACCTGGTGGGTCGGTCAAACCTCTCAGGACAGCAGCTGACCTTTAACCCTTAGCAGAGGAAGATAAGATCAGTGGATGAGATCGGCTTCACATGGAAGCATCAGCTGATCTCTGATCCCCCAACGTTCAGGAACTCGGCGCCTGGTATGATGCAGGCATTCAGGATGTGATGTAAGCGACGCTGCCAGAGATGCAATAAGTTCATCTGATCATCTGACTTCTGGTTGCAGTCAGTCCACATTAGCAGAAATAAAACACCCAAAACCAAATACAGGAAACATTTCACTGAGACCAGCAGAGAGGAAGAACGACACGAAACCTGAGCAGGAGAAACGGGTAAAATATCATCAGCTGGGAGGAGAAACGCTGGTGAAACCTGTAAATGAACCAGTTATCTGTCAGATGGAAGCAGCTTTCTCCCTCAACAACAAACACGTCCTGCAAGTCAAAGGTCAGACAGAAGCTACTCACAGTTGTGCTGCTGCATCCTAATGGGGACTAGCAGTCTGCTGAACTGAGCGTTCCTCCACTGGCAAGCTGCAGCACTGCAACTGAGTGAGAGGAGGAGGAGGAGGATGAAGGAGGCGCGGGGCCCCGCCTCTGGACTCCAGGGGCGGGGCCCAGGCCCTGGGGCCTTGGCTCCGCTCTGAGGCCCCAGGGATCCTGCAGCGGGCAGCTGTTAATGAGGCTGGACAGAAACTGCTCCAAACGGCTCCGTAGCGAGGCGTCATGGCGGCTTCCCTGCCTCTGACCAGTCGGTTCTGTCTGCAGGAGCTTTTGGATGTAGATCCCAGACATGTTGATCAGGTTTCCTCTTGCTGCCAGATGTTTCTGCTTTCACTAGTTGGAAGCATCACAAAATGTTTCTGTGGACAGAGGGCCTCGATGCTGGCAGCTGCAGCACATCTGTGGTTTCTGGATAAAAGAAGTGAAAAGTGTTTTTCCTCTTAAGACGATGAATGGAACCTCAGAGGAACGCTTCCCAGGAAATTCTGGAGAAAACTCCGAGTTACATGATTCCAGATGAGCCGGTCGACCGGCGGCCCACTCAGCAGAGCGCTGCCGGGTTTTAACTGTCCCGTCTTAATTCGCCATCATGACGAACTATTCCCACCGCCGAACATGAGGCTGAGTTCACCTGCAGGGTGGAACCACAGGGCTGGACGCAGCTGTCAGGTGACCAGCAGGGGGCAGAAGACTCAGGCCTTCAGACGGGAGCAGACTGCGATCCGTTTGAAGGTTTAATTGAGTCCGTCTGGAGCTGTGAGGAACATCAGGCTCATTTCTCCTGCTTTGGGTTTGATATTTCAGTTTGTCTGAAATAAAAAGGCCTCACTCATTAAGTCTGAGAATATTCTGGGGGTCAGAGGTCACCCAAGCAGAACGCCTGCATGTGAATAGAGATTTCTTTATAGTTAATTTTTGGTTAATTTTCTCAACATACTGTACTTCAGTCCGCCGGACATGGACACATTTTTCTGACCGCGTACTCGGTGTCGCACAGTAAACGGCCCGGTGGAAACAGTTTCACATCCGACTGGTTTTCATGTGACACCGGCTGATCGGGGTCATACGAGTTCATATTGTTCTA
>NW_015119917.1:0-2047 GCF_001443285.1 Poecilia latipinna
TTTGTGCAGCTACGCTGAAACGAAGCCTTCGTTTAGCAAATAATGGATACTACGACTCGAATGGGAAACCAACAATATCATACCGAGAGACGAGAGTCAGGTATTTTATATATCCATCCATCCATTTTCTTTACACCCTTGTCCTGTAGTGGCGTCGGGAGGGTATATTATATAAGCATTTTTTTAGCTATTATGTTTAACAGTCATCCGCTGATCAATGTACACATTTAAACATTTGTATTTTTTCCATCTTGGGCCAGGGAGACGCAAAGAAAACACTTAGTAAGAAGGGGACTAATAGATGGATACAGTTTGGACAGCTACCAGGATAATGATATGCTTTTCAATATAAAAGAGGAGATTGTCACTCTCATGCAACGTCATGGGATCATCTGTTTCATTTTGCTCTTTTTTGGTAAATACTCTCCTTCCACAAACAAGCAATTTGAAAGTGTTGTAGAAAGTCTGAATTTTTTATGCTATGTCACTGACTGTCATCTTCTGCTCTTGTTCATCAGGATGTAGCTGCCTATTTTCTGCTCAGCACTTGCGATCTTCCAAGTCATTTGTTACTCAACCTACAGAGGACACAACAGCTACAGAGGACACTACAGCTCCAGTGGACATGGTAGGTTTTCTCTTCCAAATATTAACTTTGATTTAAATATCTTGAACAAACTTGAGAACAATTTGTTAATTTCAATGTTGTGACAAACTTTCTGTCTCTTTATAAGAATCCAGAAAAGATCCCAGAGCCTTTCCACGAAGATCTGCAGGAGATGAAGAAGGAGATGAAAAAGAAATTCGACTACCTTCTGCCACCAGCGGATCTTTGGCCAAACTTTGCCCTGGAGTCTCAAGGTGAGCTATTAGAAATAAGATTATAAACCAGATTGCAAATTTTCAGTATTAAGGTTTCTTGACTCAGTATTTCTGTTTTTTTGTGCAGGTGCAAAACTTGTTCCACAGATGACTTCAGCAACATTTCACAACAACAGATCATGTAGATTGTTTGGGATATATTTTCAACAACAACCCTTAGGCCCAAGCATAGCCATTCAGGTCTGAACAACCTCAGAACATTAAATGAATATTATGCAAAATGGTATTCCTGTTTGATAAAATATTAGGCTTTATGATGTTCTTTTCTAATTAGTCTTGGTACCCCACCTAAACTTTGTTTTGTACTCTGTCTTCAGGGAAGAAATCATCTGAGTCCTGGACAATGTTGGGCCTTTGCAGGCTTCCCAGGACGCTTATCCATCAAACTGTCCCACAGAATCACCGTTACTCACGTGTCCCTGGGTCACATTCCTAAGAGTATAACCCCGACTTTCACAGTCTCCAGTGCGCCGAAGGAATTTTCTGTCTATGTAAGGTCAAGCAACATCACATGTATCATACGTGTCCACCTATAGTGTGGAAGAAGGGGCTTTAAATGTGTTGGCAATGATTTAGTGTGACATCACTTGATCACATCCAAACTTTCTGTGTGCACAAATGAATTTTCTGCTTATCTCAGGGTGTGATATGTTTTTAGATACACCAACTAACTTTCACATATATAGAAAGAACAAGATAATGAACTGGATTTCTATCTAATTTTGTCTCAGGGAAAGAAGCATTTACACGATCAGGAGAGTTTATTGGGAACTTTTCAATATGACGAAGATGGCGACAGCTTACAGACCTTCAAACTTCCTGTAAATATGTCGAATTAATATTTTATTAACCAAATACAACAGTTCTTACAGAAGCCCAGAGTGACTGACCCTGTTATAAATATTGGTAATTGTTCCTAACATACAACCATAAGGTTCTTCACACCAACTTTTATTATGTCTTATAACAAAATCTAATAATCTGTTATCACAAAACAGTTATTTTTGTTGTATCACGATAAGAAACAAATCAAAATAACCCCCCGGTCTTACTAGATAACATTTTGTTTTCTGGTTAGGAAGATATTAGTATAATTCCATGGCATCTTGAGAAATCAATGTAAAATATATTTACAGCAAGGACAGTTGAACTAGGCTTCCATACA
>NW_015119918.1:0-2040 GCF_001443285.1 Poecilia latipinna
ACTTATTTCAAAATTGTGTGCTGAAAGCAAGAAGTAAATTTATAGGACCTGTATTGTTTGTAGGAAACAAAACTGGATCAGTGATTTGTCCAGAAAGCTGTCAACAAAATAGCCATCGGCTTTAAGCTGGTCGAAATGGTCCATCCAAAACTGGGCACATTCACTTCTTAAAGTGCACCACCATCGCTCTATCCTTTGATTTCCTGTACTCGGACCGAGAATAACAGAGTCAAAACCATTTTCATCCTCGGTGTTGTGCAGAAATCTTTGCATCGCCGCCACATGAGTGTTCTCTGTGCCATGATCCATTCGTATCTTCTGTGGAAATCCATTATACTCCATCACAGCGTCAATGAAATAGCCAGCAATAATGTGAGGGTCACTATTGGTCTTATAGGCTTCTAGCCAGATCATTTTCCTCGATGTGCCAGACATAGTTTGGTACCTGACTGACATATAAGCGTCGCCTCAAGCGATTTTGTGCACGCAGGTCAACCCCGTTGGGATCCAATAAGCGCATCAAAAGACGTACCGTTTCCGTCTGTGACTATGCCAGCCATGCAACATTTCTGCTGCATCCACCTGTAGCCGTGCTGTCTCCCAGATCCTTGTAGTTGGTCCTCAATAAAAGAGGCCACTTCTGCAACATCTGTCTTGTTTTTTCTACGCCACAGGCTCTTCTTTTGCAGTCTTCTCTCCAGTGTCCGGAGACTTAATTTAACATTATGGGTTTCTTCCAAAACTCACAAGATTTCAAAATTCGTAAAACCACTTCTGAAGTATTGCTCAATGATATTATCAATATCCATTTCTTTCTATCAAGTTGAGCATATCTCAAACTATAGGGCCAACTCAAGTTATCTCATAATGAGATTATTTTTTTAACAGAGTGGCGGAAATGGGCTTCCATACATAAACCTCCTTAAACATCACTCTTAAGTCTCACCGTTCCTCTGGACTCTGACCTCCTGACCCCCAATCAGAACCCTGGGGACTGAGCCTTTTTTGCCACCACCCTCTTACTCAAATCAGGAAGCAGGAGAAAAAGATCAGAGGAATATGCTTTTTAGTGACACTAAACCAGACTGGTGTACTTTCAGGTCCTCCAGAAGAGAATTAGCTTTTCTCTAAAGTTCTCCAACTGTTGTGTGATGCTCTGTCCTGTTAGTGCCTCTGTGGCATTTGCAAATTTATTTGGCCACAGTATTTTTGGAGAAATTTTTTAGGCTGCAATTTACAGCAGGATGCTTGCTGCTTTCTCTTAATCAAGATTCGTCATATTTACACACCACAGAATCTTTTCATAGAAACATTGAGATGCAAATACGTTAGTTTTAAAATCTAAAGCTTGGCAAGGATGACTAATGGTAAATTGTATCCTCTTTCATTTCTTCCACTAAATGGAGTCAAGGAACATTGCAATCATTTTCCAGGGAAATTTTATTAGAACTCCCACATATTTATTCTAAGACAGGGATCAATAAAACCATACAGGTGTTTGTATAGAGTTATATTTACTGTCAAAACATTCAGCAAGAAGCAACAGCCTTCACTTCTTCTCCAGGTTGCTCAGGGAGAGAAGGAGCAGCCCCCTGCTCAATGTGTAGCCAAAAACAGGACAAACTGCAGTCTGTTGTGGAAATTTCAGTTGAGGACTGCAGGGCTGTGAGGGGACGATGGAGGGAGATGTGAGGAGAGTATCACTCTGTGAGACCAAGCTTCTTCTTCAGGGACTCTGGCATCTCTGGAGGAGGCGGGCGGGGCAGACGAAAGTACACCTTCACAGAGTCATAAATGAACCACTGCAGGGCTGTCAGAGTACCAATCATGATGATACGGGCAACAAGACCTTTCCATACACCTGAGAGAGACAGACCCACATCAGAAGATTTGAACATCACAGAATCTGGTTAAATCCATTCTAAGGGCAGATTATTCACCAGGGATTCAGTAAGACCCCATTGAACTAACTGGTTGTCTGACCCCCAGACTAGCTGCACTGGGGGTTCCTGTCTGATGACCAGGTTGCCAGTGCAGCAG
>NW_015119919.1:0-2038 GCF_001443285.1 Poecilia latipinna
CATTTGTAATAAAATGCGGTTAAAAACTACATTAACGATAAGAACTAATACTAAAAAATAATAATAAAAAAAAAAAAAACGTGAAGACTTAATCATCATGCTGGGTGTAGCAATCTGAAACACGACGGAGCTGTTTTAGCTTATCGGTAGTCATGTCTTCATACATTTCAGTAATTGCTCCCTGGAACCTGAATGAGGATTTCAGTTCACATAAAACTGTCTCTGCGATTATTTTGACGACCGGGTCCTCCGCTTTTATGTTTCGCTGCTTCAACAGATTCTGAACGGCTGGAATGAAGCGCGGATTCAGAAGTCGTTGTGTTATCCCGTAAAAGTGAAGCTGGTAGTAGTCTTCTTCCGGCATTTCAAGACATTGATGTTGTTTTTGGCTCGGATGGTTGGTTATACATCCATGACAGGTTTCTTTGAGGTGTTTCACGCAGGTGATGTTAAATAAGTGAAGAAGCGCCGTCTTGACGGTGTTGATGAGCGCGGTTGACAGCCATCCGTCAACTTCGTCATGGCATGAAGCCGGAGAAGGCGGCGGCGTCGGCGGACATCCGGACCACTCATCGGCTTGCTCTGCAGCGTCTGCGGGCTGAATCGGTGAAGTTGGACGTCCGGAGTAGTCGGCAGCTTGCTCTGTCGCGAGCGGCTGCGGTGTAGAGTGGAGAGGCTCAGTCTCTGAAGCGTTATCACACAGCTGAGGAGATCCGAAGTAGCCGCTAACCAGACCAGCAAGCTCCTCCGATGCGCTGGGTTGGGAGGCAGAGTAAAATGGCGCGGTCTCTGTTCCGTAATCCGGAATGGTCGGCATTAAAAAATTGGTTGGAGACATCGCCGAAGAAGAAGACGTCGAAGAGGAGTACAGGATCGGAGATGGCGGATGATATGGTTCAGCGTTGTAACCTGGTGGAGATGCGGGAGAAAACAGGCTCTCTGTAGATTGGTTGGATTCGTCCCAGCACGGACCCCACATTGCCGGTCTGCGTGAACCGATCATTCTCTCGCAGGTCAAAAGGGGAGAGAAAAATAAGCAGTGAGTCCGGAAACCATCCTGATATATATACGCTAAGGGGCGTGTCCTCAATAACTACGCCCCCAGCGCGGGGCGGGGTTATCCTCAGAAGAGGACGCGCTCAAGTGAGAAGACAGGAAGCTCCAGTTTCCTTTTCACCGACAGCATCTCGCACCAAGAACGTGAGTCTTGAAAGAGCTTTGAGATGTAACCTCCAATTTCCGTCATTGTCTGAGTCCAGAAATCATACGGTAGAACCAGCATTGTCCTGAATATGCCGACGTCTAGATTTATAGCTTCCAGCACGAACAGATCTGGCTGCGCAGGTTTGTCATTCTTTCGCCTGGTTGCACGTAGAGTCCAGCGCCCGGTTGTAGTGCTTCTCGATTCCCATTTTGCGCTAAACAGAATAGTCCCCTTGGCTATTTCATCATCTGTAGGGAAACGCCGCCTTCTGTCAGGTTTTGCTATTTCGTCATCAACTGGAACCACTCTGGCGCGCTTTGCAGGACGTGATCTGAACAGGTGATCGTGCTCTTTTTCTTCTTCGTTTTGATGCTCCATATCTGCCTCGTCGTCAGGGTCGTTGAAGTAAGGGATCACGAGCCTTAACACAGCCCAATCGTTAACAGTAAGGCTGCATGTAGCGGTTAGCGGAGCTAGTTCTTCCTCTTTGTCCAGCTGGTACAGGTAGACTTCTCCCACTTCATACTGAAAAACGTATCCGAAAGATCCCCATAATCCGTGCGGCTCCAAAGACCACTCCCGTTTCAGTTTTGCGAATAACGCCGGTCTCTGCACTCGACACACGTAAAATGTAGATTTCTTAGGTGCATCCTCCAGACGTGGTGAGTACTCAGAGATTGAGACAGGGGTCTCACACAGAATAGAAGACCCGCTCATCGTGATCCCCCTCGGCGCTGGGGTGGCGGAACCCGATGCCTCGGCAGTCGCGGAGGATTCATCATGGCGGGCAGCATCTGCATCGAGCGATTCAGGATAGACGGATATCGGGATCTC
>NW_015119920.1:0-2037 GCF_001443285.1 Poecilia latipinna
TAAAGAGCCCCCGGGTGGTTGAAAAAAAATTCCAATAAAAGGGTTTAAAGTCCGGAAAATAAAGTAAAAAAAAAAAAAAAAAAAAAAAAAAAAAAAAGACTGAATGCTTTCTGGTATTGTTCAGGGGGCCGGACCAAATGTGGAGGCGGGCCGGATCCGGCCCGCGGCCCGTAGTTTGGGGACCCCTGAAGTAGAGGAAATTTCTTCGGTCTGACGAAACCAAAATGGAGCTTTTTGGCCATCAGACAAGACGACAACAAACGTACATTTCCTCAAGCACACCACTGTGAAGCATGATGGTGAAAGCATCATACTGTGGGGATGCTTCTTGGCAGCAGACCCTGGGATGCTTATAATCGCAGAAGGTAAAAATCAATGCAGCAAAATCCAGAGAAATCCCTGAGGACAGTTTCCATCTGCCAGAGAACTATGGCTTCAGAGAACATTTGCTCTGCAGGAAGACAATGACCCAAAGCATATCCAGCTGAATTGAACAGAAAACAGTTTGAAGACAACAATTACTGGAGATTCTGGAGTGGCCTAGTCAAAGTCCAGACCTGTTCATAGCAGATCCCCACCAACCTGACAGATTTGGAACAGTTTAGCAGTAAGAATGGAGGAAAACTGCAGGCTGACTGAGAGCGATGCAACCTGACTCCCTTGACTGCAGCCAGAGGGGCAAATACTAAATTCTGCTAGAGGGGGCTGGATACTTATGCATTTATTTATTTTATGTTCGGTATTTTTATTTAATTGTCATTTTGTAGAAATCATTTTTTCACTTTGACATTCTTTGTATGTTTTTTGTCAAAAACGTCACATTTTGCTGCTGATGGTTGATTTTTCAAAGTAATCAATAGGGCAACACTTCCAAGGGGATAAAAAAGTTTCATAGGCACTGGAACATTTGGGTCCAGTTTGAAATTTTGCCAAGATTTAACTACATTTTCGGCACCTGTGTCCAAGTGTGTCTAGTTTTTGTATTTTAGTTTAACTTCAGTTGTTGTTCAGAAAAAAGTATACAGATGCATTTCAAAATATATACATTTTTTTACTTTACTAGTTCAATCTTATTGTTACTGTTGTTAGATATAATGTTATTTTATTTCAAAAGCCTTGCTAACAGTGAGACAGTCCCAACACGTCAGTATTTGCCAGGTTAGAAAGTTTCTTCAAAAGATTTCCCTTTGAATCTTTAAGAAACTTTCCCCAAGATTCACTGGCCCGTACAAAACTGAATCTCCCTGAAACCTTCCAAGTCCAAAAAAAGGGTGCCAATCTTTTAACACTTTCAAAAGTGTTACTCATGACAACCCAACTCTTGTCATGAGTCATTGATTTCAGTGTTGACTCTCCTCCAGCTGGCCAAACACTTCAAGGAGTCTCACCTAAGCTTTGTTTCCTCATCACTTTGCCTACATTTAAGGAATTGTTGGAAAAAAAAACCTTCTTCTTCATTATCAGTTTTGGCAGCTTCCAAACTGCCAAATGTGTCTTTTTTAAAAACATTTGGAAAGTACAGTAGCCTTCTTTCAACCAGCTGACCGGCAGTAACATGGGCAGCTTATATCTCCTTGGCACTTTTATTCATTATTTTAGCTAAAGCTATTTAAACCATAGAAACAGGAAGAATTTTTTTTGTAGACTTGAAATGGTAACTTTTAAAATATGTGGGATATATTGATATTAATGATTGTCCAATAAGGGGAGGTTTTATTCCCACTTTCTAACGCGTGCTGTGTGTAACCTGCAATCACTTAGACCCCATTCAGAAACAGCCAGGTCTTTAACACACACAGTAAAAATGCCAGTGTTGAATTAACACCCAAAAGTGTGTATATGTGTCCAAGTTAGCTGGTGTTAAAGTAACACTTTTGGAAGTGTTAAAAGATTGACACCCATTTATTTTATTTATTTTTTGTTAAATTAACAACAGTCTGTAATACTGAAATGGGTTTAATAAAAGTTAAACTTTCCATTTATGTGTATTGTTATTAGGGCTGTTGTAAACGAATATTTTAGTAATCGAGTAATCTA
>NW_015119921.1:0-2037 GCF_001443285.1 Poecilia latipinna
TAAAAAGCCCCCGGGTGGTTGAAAAAAAATTGAAATTAAAAGGGTTATAGGCCGGAAAAAAAAGTAAATAAAAAAAAAAAAAAAAAAAAAAAAAAAAGACTGAATGCTTTCTGGTATTGTTCAGGGGGCCGGACCAAATGTGGAGGCGGGCCGGATCCGGCCCGCGGGCCGTAGTTTGGGGACCCCTGAAGTAGAGGAAATTTCTTCGGTCTGACGAAACCAAAATGGAGCTTTTTGGCCATCAGACAAGACGACAACAAACGTACATTTCCTCAAGCACACCACTGTGAAGCATGATGGTGAAAGCATCATACTGTGGGGATGCTTCTTGGCAGCAGACCCTGGGATGCTTATAATCGCAGAAGGTAAAAATCAATGCAGCAAAATCCAGAGAAATCCCTGAGGACAGTTTCCATCTGCCAGAGAACTATGGCTTCAGAGAACATTTGCTCTGCAGGAAGACAATGACCCAAAGCATATCCAGCTGAATTGAACAGAAAACAGTTTGAAGACAACAATTACTGGAGATTCTGGAGTGGCCTAGTCAAAGTCCAGACCTGTTCATAGCAGATCCCCACCAACCTGACAGATTTGGAACAGTTTAGCAGTAAGAATGGAGGAAAACTGCAGGCTGACTGAGAGCGATGCAACCTGACTCCCTTGACTGCAGCCAGAGGGGCAAATACTAAATTCTGCTAGAGGGGGCTGGATACTTATGCATTTATTTATTTTATGTTCGGTATTTTTATTTAATTGTCATTTTGTAGAAATCATTTTTTCACTTTGACATTCTTTGTATGTTTTTTGTCAAAAACGTCACATTTTGCTGCTGATGGTTGATTTTTCAAAGTAATCAATAGGGCAACACTTCCAAGGGGATAAAAAAGTTTCATAGGCACTGGAACATTTGGGTCCAGTTTGAAATTTTGCCAAGATTTAACTACATTTTCGGCACCTGTGTCCAAGTGTGTCTAGTTTTTGTATTTTAGTTTAACTTCAGTTGTTGTTCAGAAAAAAGTATACAGATGCATTTCAAAATATATATATTTTTTTACTTTACTAGTACAAACTTATTGTTACTGTTGTTAGATATAATGTTATTTTATTTCAAAAGCCTTGCTAACAGTGAGACAGTCCCAACACGTCAGTATTTGCCAGGTTAGAAAGTTTCTTCAAAAGATTTCCCTTTGAATCTTTAAGAAACTTTCCCCAAGATTCACTGGCCCGTACAAAACTGAATCTCCCTGAAACCTTCCAAGTCCAAAAAAAGGGTGCCAATCTTTTAACACTTTCAAAAGTGTTACTCATGACAACCCAACTCTTGTCATGAGTCATTGATTTCAGTGTTGACTCTCCTCCAGCTGGCCAAACACTTCAAGGAGTCTCACCTAAGCTTTGTTTCCTCATCACTTTGCCTACATTTAAGGAATTGTTGGAAAAAAAAACCTTCTTCTTCATTATCAGTTTTGGCAGCTTCCAAACTGCCAAATGTGTCTTTTTTAAAAACATTTGGAAAGTACAGTAGCCTTCTTTCAACCAGCTGACCGGCAGTAACATGGGCAGCTTATATCTCCTTGGCACTTTTATTCATTATTTTAGCTAAAGCTATTTAAACCATAGAAACAGGAAGAATTTTTTTTGTAGACTTGAAATGGTAACTTTTAAAATATGTGGGATATATTGATATTAATGATTGTCCAATAAGGGGAGGTTTTATTCCCACTTTCTAACGCGTGCTGTGTGTAACCTGCAATCACTTAGACCCCATTCAGAAACAGCCAGGTCTTTAACACACACAGTAAAAATGCCAGTGTTGAATTAACACCCAAAAGTGTGTATATGTGTCCAAGTTAGCTGGTGTTAAAGTAACACTTTTGGAAGTGTTAAAAGATTGACACCCATTTATTTTATTTATTTTTTGTTAAATTAACAACAGTCTGTAATACTGAAATGGGTTTAATAAAAGTTAAACTTTCCATTTATGTGTATTGTTATTAGGGCTGTTGTAAACGAATATTTTAGTAATCGAGTAATCTA
>NW_015119922.1:0-2036 GCF_001443285.1 Poecilia latipinna
TTCCCTGTAAAGGGAGCGAGAAGGTTTCAGGCTGAATGCTCAGCTTCATCGTTTTCCATATCAGAGGCTCCTCAGAGATGGTGGCCTGACCTGAGATGTTATTTAACTCTAAGGCATTTCAGGAGGAAGGCACTGAATTAAATACACAACGTAATATGACTGCAGCTGACGACAAAGGAATTGTAGAGGAGAAGGGTGCGCAACACTTGATCAGTATTCCACTAATGTCAAAAATAAAGTTTCTAATAAATAAGAAATGCAAATGAAATATGAATAAGTTTGCTCATGTGATAAATCATAAAAAAACCTGCCACGCCATGATCCTAAAACTACTTCCTGTCATCGTCTTCTTCGTGGTTTGCACCATGTGGGAACATCTGGTTGTTGATCACGTGACTTGTGTGACGCGGAAAAAAAAAAAGAGCTTCCATTGCAGTTTTGCAAAATTAACCAATTTCAATATGGCCAAAAAAAAAAACCTACCTCCTCCTAGCGCTAAAACGTTTTATTAAAGAAACTGCAGATTTTTTTGAAATTGATATTTGTCTTTGTGAAATGTCAAGTTGCACCATTCTGTGGTCAATGAGAACACAGCTGTAGAGGCAGAAAGAAAGACGGGAGTCTGAGTAAAATGAGGGACTTTGACTTCAGATAAAGGAGAGAACTGTTTGAAATGACTGATTAAAGAAAACACAGTGGATGATCAGTGTGTGCAGGTAAAAAGGCAGGTGACCGATAAAAGCAGGGCTGCCTCAAAACACCTACTGCAACTTTTCTGCATCCCTTCTCCAAGACGCCTGAATCAAATTATTGAATTCCCTCATCAGCGCGTAATTTAGCTCGCTAGCGGCCTGGTAATGAGCCATTCGTTTCAGTCAGACTTGTTGGAGATGGGATGGATTGAAAAGTTTTCTGGAAGTTTGTTCCAGAAAACTACCTGTTGTTGTTCATAAAACAAACAACAACAACAGGTCTTTAATGTAATTTGGGAGAATTTATGAAGTCATCTGGGATAGAAAGTTATAGCTTTGACAGAGAAATTGCATGAAATTTTAACAACAAAAAAATGACCCAATGGACAATATAGTTTGGCTAAGAAGCAACATAGAAACAGCAGAAAAGTTGGTTAACGAGACTGAGCTTCAGCAACGGTGATGAAGACAACAGAAAAGTGGATGAGGCGAGGAAGCAATGCCCAGAGCTGTCACAGCCGTAATGGAAATAACAAGAAGCTTTCAGAAGCAGGTGAGGTTAGATAACCAGTCTATTAAATCAGGATGTTACAGTAGCAGTGGAATAACTGAACCTATTTCTAAAAACAAAATTGGGACAAGCCAAGGACTTGCCATGTGTTATGTAGAATATTAGGTTTAATCTGAAATGACCTGTAGAAGAAATGCTGAATCAGACCCTGTAGAGGAATAAAGATATGGAAGGAAAACGAGGCAGGTTACTGGAACACAGCATGTCGTACTGGTAGCATCAGGATGTGGGGATACGACTCTCCAGAGAGGAGGAGGGAAAACTCTGTTAGGGGCTGGAACAGACCGGGTGATGGTTCACCTCAAACATAAAGCCAAAGCTACGATGGGACGATTTAGAGCGAATTATCTTCATGTTAGAAAGACTCAGACCTGAATCTGAGTCAGAACTTTGACTCAAAAATGTATCTTTACAGATTTTGTCCTTCCTATCAGAGTGAGCCGGTGTTATTGATGCAAAGACGATTGGACAAAAATGTACGTCTCCAAATCAGAAAATATGGTAGGAAGCAACTGTTTCGGAGTTTTACTCCACGAATCCAGAGCAAACTTCCAGAAAACCACAAATCAACACGAAACACTGACGTCCTTTAAATCACGGCTGGAGTCCCAGCTGCTTTCATCACTAGTGGAGCATCAATCAGAATATTTGAAGAGTAAAGATGATTTTGATGTTCACACTCGAACATCAAAATCAAACTGTATGGTGTGTTTATGATGTGAAGCACTTTGAGCTGCCTGTAATAAATTTACATATAAATTTAATTGACTGTT
>NW_015119923.1:0-2036 GCF_001443285.1 Poecilia latipinna
GTTTGTTTTTTTTAATATTTTTTTTTTTTTTGTTTGTTTTTTTTTTTGGTTTTTTTTTTTTTTTTTTTTTTTTTTTTTTTTTTGGGGGGGGGGTTAATTTAGAAGCAACCAGAGGAACCAAGACTGCATTTTTAAGATTACAACTTGCACTGCATTAATTCATGATTCACTGATCTCCCAAAACCTTTGTGTATTCTCTGTAAGAGCCATCAGATGTCCTTGTACATCTGTTTCAGAGAAGGCACACTTAATGGGTTTCTTGCCCTACAACCACCCCATATTGTACCATACAGACTTTCTCAATGTCAGCTTGTCAGCAAATACTCTGAGGGACAGACTCCATCTGACTTTCCAACACACTCAAGTCGTGCCATAACCAGCAGCACAAACACACGCAAACACACAGAAGCCTCAGGCCTTTCAGACTTGTCCCGCGAGTCCAGCGCCCTCCGACACTGATTGCTACGGTCACATCAGTCAGGTCCCCGTTGGCACTTTGACCCTCCTTTTGACCCTCCTATCACACATAGGCAGGTTACACCAAGCATCCTGTGTTTTGTGTGCATCAAATTTGCATGTGTATGTGAGCCTGTGTAACTGGCACTACACCAAACCTCTTGGCGCTCTGCCAGTAACCCGTTTCTACCTGATGCTCCATCTGTCTTGCTCCTTCTATATCCTTTTGGTCTAAATCAGAATTTTTTAAGGATTCCTTGCAGTTTTGATGGTGATACTTCGCAGAAAATATTGCATTTAACAGGAAGCCATAGAAGGTTGTGTCAGCACTATGGGATGGTAACATACACTCTGTGTGCACAGTGTTTCTCAGTCAACTTACATAATAGCACAAAGACAAGCCATCTGCTCCACCTTAGTCCGTGGGTTAGCAACAAGACCTAATCCATTACACAGTGTATTTATGAGCATGCACAAGGTGTAGGTGGTGTGCATGAGCAAATGTGTGCATCTGTGTGTGCCTAATCTGCTTGTGTTTTCATAGCAATCAAGAGGGGAAGTTGGTAATCTCACTTGGCCAGAGAGAGATTTAATCCTTGCAGCATGACTCCATCTCCTTTAGAAATGCACCAATCTGGATTTCTCTGGCTTATATCTATTTGCAGTTTTATTTTAAAGGTCTGACCAACAAACTCGGAAATTGACCAGTTGAGATTCATTTTTCTTAACTGCAAAAAAAAAATAAACAAAAAGGGGAAAAACCTGAAATGTAGTGTATGTTGTGACACACTTTCAAATCCTACAGGAATTTAAGGAATTACAAGATTATCCATCCATCCATCCATACACATATATATATAGCACATGTCCCTCGTCTTTAATGTATTTTTATTCAACTGAAAAAGTGCATCAACGCACATTTTGCCAAATAATATGCTCATAGACCAAAAATAGTGGATGATATTTGTTATTATCGATTTAATGGAAGAAAAATTCTTCTTGGTATGGAAGAAAAATCCTGCTATTGATCTTGATCTCAGATCGATAGAAAAATGGCAGATTTTTCTATCGATAGGATATCCAATATCTTTCCTATAGGAAAATCTATCCTTCTACAGGCTGTGGAGCCTTTTTCCATAGCTTCTATTTTCCCCGTTAATCTAAAAGTCTTTAGTCATTCAAGTTTTAGCAAGTTTTAGTTGTGGAGTTTCCTTTTTGTGTTGAGACTTCTTGCCAGGCAGGCAGGAAACAATTGACTGCAGAAATATTAAAGAGGCTTGAACCACTTGGAATGGAACAGCTCTGATGGGAAGACAAAAACAAAAAAGAGAGAATTCTGACTGGTTGTCTCCAGTCAAGAGCATTTTAGCAATACTGGGACTTGCTAAATCTCGAACCTACTGGCTACAGTTTTTTGAAAAACACTGAATTGTAAAATCTTTACCCCCTAGAGAGTTCTTCTGTTTTACTTTTTTGTTATGCTAAAACATTTTAATGTTTTAGCAAACAACTGGAGCTAAGCACCAGCAACCCTCGCAACCTCACAGAGGGTAAATAATGGATGGATGGACAGCTTAAAG
>NW_015119924.1:0-2035 GCF_001443285.1 Poecilia latipinna
AATTAGGAGTAACATCACATCTCAAACTGGCAGGAGAAGAGCCTGCTCTAAATGACCCTATAGGTCTCCCTTGTCTAGATTGAGAAGTGCCGTAGCCCTGAAATTAAACAGGTCTCAGAAGGTAATAAAATTGCCCAAACTGAGTAATTTGAAACTGGGTCTATCCATACCAGGAGAACAACACGCCTTAATCGCGTAAATTAAAACAAAGGAAACACCTTTTGAATAAAAGTATGGATCCTAGAGGAACGAATCAAATTTGCTTTAGCAACTCTCCAAAGACTCTTTGCCTTTTTATCTTTCTTCTTCTTTTCTATTAGTCTCAGGTAAATGAATGTCTGTTTTGGTGAGTTTGAAGTGTCTGTCTTGTTAATGTGATTTTATACTTTTAAATGTTAGAATAAATTCTGAAAATGCATGACGTGGAGCTCTGAATGTTAACTCTGTGTGGCTTTTATTTCCACGCATGGCATCAATGAATCCGGGAGCACAAGAGAATATAACGAGCCAGAACTTAATGATTTTTACTTTTATTCTCTTATATTGTCCAAATCCCTGGCCTTATCATTTCCCTTTGTGACACCGTGAATTATTACCAAATGGTTACCTGAGTCCCTCCAACGTCTGCACGGAACTAAAATAACCCGTTTCTGGATTCTCAGCTGGCAGTCGGCTGGCTCCTCGCTCATCCTTGCTCCTCCTCGCCTGTACTTTCCTGTCCCCCCTCCACCGCAGTCTCCAAGTCTCCATCAAAGAGCTCATTCCATCAAGATCTCACACTGGAACCTGGACTACAAAGACACCCACAAAGAGACTCTACCCTCCTAGGCAAAATACCTTCAACACAAAGTAAGAACTTTCTAATTGTTTTCAATATTTCCTTTTCTGACAACCCTGAACTGACCATTCTCCTCTCCTTATTCTTCAGTTAAACTGATGATCCAATAGCTCCTCCCAAGAACCAGACTCGCATTCTCATCATTGTTGAAAATAAACTTTATTTATCTGATTCCTGTTCTCCTGGTGTTCTGGGGGTTGGTCATCCTGATCCTCACTCCCACAGCTGGGACACAGCCACCAGCAGTGGCAGCAACAGTAGTGGTATGTACCCCAGCATTCTAGCTGCGTTCCTGACTGTTCAGGCCAGCACCAGCAGTCTGATGACCCAAACTTTGTGGCTAAAGTCAAAGCCCTGCACAGGCTGTTAAAGGCGAGACACAAAAATATGTCGAAGATTAACTGTGATCCAGCCGCAATCCAGTGGATCACGGAAAATCTGGCCACTACAGTCAAACTGGCCCATCCGAGTCCAAAAATACTCGATCTAATTGATGGCCTACAGGGTACAATTAGAACAGAATATAGGTAGCATGAAGTCAAGCAATGGCAAAAATCCTAGGATGGCAACAAAGAACACCTGTTTTTTTAATTTTTTAAAGAGAAACAGATAAAGGGGTTGCCATTACCCTTAAACTTTACCCTCACACCACCAAAACATGGTGGGATTGATGGCATGGTTGGGAACAGGAGGAGACTGTTTATGGCCATGCATGAATGGTCAACCTGCAGACAGCACTGGACACTCTAGGACTGCATGTTATCCCTTTTGTGAGACATAACCATAATGCCTAAAAGGTTGACCAGCCCCTACATCTTCCATCTCTTAACCTTCAGGGACCAAGTTACTGACCTCATTGTTAATTGTAGTTTGGCCCACCACAATTACAGTGGGGCCATGAACAGAAGGGCTATAGACTACATCTTGCAGATGGGTGACATGGCCCAAGAATCCATCTGCAAATAAAACCTCAGGGTTGAGATAGTACTATTCTTGGAGGTGGAAGATGGCCACCTAGACTTGAGGCTAGGAATGTTCTTCAAAGTTCATGGTCTGAGGGGACTGATTGTGGTCCTTCTTACTACTGATCCGGGGTCAATTACATCTTGTTCCACTGTCAACAGCACATGGCAGTGGAACTGAAGACTCTTGGGATGAGACACAAGGACAAAGGGGGATATGATGCCACATGGAAGG
>NW_015119925.1:0-2034 GCF_001443285.1 Poecilia latipinna
CCCGCGGTTTCTCACTTGCAGTATAACAAATGAATGTTTCCTTTTTTTTTTTTTTTTTTTTGGGGGGGGGGGTTCTCCACTGTGGTCAGGATCTTTAAGGCAAGTAAAAACCAAAACTTACAATAGAACAAACATTAGACTTTTGTCAGCTAAATCTGGAGGGTTCAGCTGACTTTTTCTATGCCTTCTGGGTTGTCTCTTTGAAGGGTTGTAGGAGGCTCATGATTATTTATTGGTGAGTATACTTTGGTTGGTAGATGTCACAAGGCAACACAGAGACAGAACTGACAACCATGTACACATTCATACCTCTGGGCCATTTAAAGAAGCCAATTAACCTGACAACAGTCATGTTTTCAGACTGTCCAAAGAAGCTGGAGTAACCAGAGAGAACCCATACCTGCACAGGGAGAACATGCAAACTTAACACACTTTGCCTGGATTCCAGCCCAGGACCTGCTGTTCTCTCAGAGTACTCCATCTTCTTCCCACACTCCAAAAAAACATGAGTTTTAGGTTTATTGGACTCTCTAAATTGTCATTTTGTATGAGTGAGTGTGATTGGATGTTTGTCCTCCTGTGTCTCTTGGTTGTCCTGTAATGGATTGGCAAACTGTCCAGGGTGTACCCTGCCTCTTCCACATTGACCGCTGGAAACTTTCACCAGACCCCCTGTGACCCTGCAAAGACAAGTTGATATAGATAATGGATGGATAAATGTTAAAGTTTGAATTGACCTGCTTTTCCTTATCGCTGCTCTATGCATTTCTGACTGGAAAATTATTCAAATCTGTGCATGTCTAACAAATCGCCTCATTTGGTTCCAGCAGGTCTGTCCCTGAACTGAGTGAAGCTCCTCAAATTTTGCTTTGGTGAGTAGCCTACAAAGTTATTAAATGATGCAAATCAGTGTTTAGACTCGCAGTTTCTCCATCTTTGAGACCACAAACATTTTTACAGGTCGGAGGGACAAACATTAAGCTATACCTTAACTCTACTCTGTAAAGAGAGATGACCTTTAACTTTAAATTAAAGCTGATTCCTGCGCTGTAGCATTAGTGACAGAACCCCCTCCATCCCGGCCTGTGATAACCCTGAGCCCCTTCCAGGAGCTGCGATGCGGGGCCACCTTGGCTCTAAAGCCCAGCAACGATCCCCCACCTTGCTGATGTCCGTTTCACTTAAGTCGCCAGAAGTGCATTTGCAGCGAAGTCCTAATATGTAAAGGCACAAAGGAAAAGCCTGACTTCAAATATTTCTGTCCCAAGCTGCGGCCGCAGACACTCCCCTTCCCCTTACAATGAATGGACCACCGCAGATCTCCTTAACTGCGCCATTTCAATGCAGACTGCTTAGCTGGTCGTTTGATGGCCAGCTCGAAAAAGCCTCTTCTAATGACTTCGCGCACCTAAACTTGAAATACTTTGATATGATTTCCGTCTCTTCATCTCATATCCTCCTTTTCGTCCCTGCCAGCAGATTTGAAGCAGGGGAAGGGGGAGGAGGGGAGTATATTTCATGACCGCTTCGGACTAGAAATTAAGCTCAGCAGCTGCGCAAGGCTTTCCTCTCCACATCTGACCAAGTTAAACTTACTGCCACCTGTTTTTTTTACACCGATCGGCACTTTATTCCTCGGATATATCGCCCGCTGAGTATGTGTCCCCCGGGGGCCCCGGGGCGCTGCTGAAAAGGCTAAATGGGTCGGGCGCACCGATGTCCCTGTTTAAGTCCTGCTCCCACGATGCTTATCAGCGGTATCGACATCCTGCCCCTCCACCCCATCACCTGGAAGCTGCCAGGACCCAGAAATAAAAAATAAAAAAAAAACACAGAGAGAGAGAGACAGATGTGTCCCGGATAGAGCCGGGCGGCGGTGCAGCTTAATTATCCGTCTATCCGCAGAGATGAGGCGGGGGACGCGATCTGTGGTTAATTGGGAATGAAAACCTGCTGGGACTGTCCAATCATGCTTAACCCACGCGCAGCCACGGCTCCACGCAGACTTGCGGAAATGCAGATTGATTTTTTTTT
>NW_015119926.1:0-2034 GCF_001443285.1 Poecilia latipinna
CCCGCGGTTTCTCACTTGCAGTATAACAAATGAATGTTTCCTTTTTTTTTTTTTTTTTTTTGGGGGGGGGGGTTCTCCACTGTGGTCAGGATCTTTAAGGCAAGTAAAAACCAAAACTTACAATAGAACAAACATTAGACTTTTGTCAGCTAAATCTGGAGGGTTCAGCTGACTTTTTCTATGCCTTCTGGGTTGTCTCTTTGAAGGGTTGTAGGAGGCTCATGATTATTTATTGGTGAGTATACTTTGGTTGGTAGATGTCACAAGGCAACACAGAGACAGAACTGACAACCATGTACACATTCATACCTATGGGCAATTTAAAGAAGCCAATTAACCTGACAACAGTCATGTTTTCAGACTGTCCAAAGAAGCTGGAGTAACCAGAGAGAACCCATACCTGCACAGGGAGAACATGCAAACTTAACACACTTTGCCTGGATTCCAGCCCAGGACCTGCTGTTCTCTCAGAGTACTCCATCTTCTTCCCACACTCCAAAAAAACATGAGTTTTAGGTTTATTGGACTCTCTAAATTGTCATTTTGTATGAGTGAGTGTGATTGGATGTTTGTCCTCCTGTGTCTCTTGGTTGTCCTGTAATGGATTGGCAAACTGTCCAGGGTGTACCCTGCCTCTTCCACATTGACCGCTGGAAACTTTCACCAGACCCCCTGTGACCCTGCAAAGACAAGTTGATATAGATAATGGATGGATAAATGTTAAAGTTTGAATTGACCTGCTTTTCCTTATCGCTGCTCTATGCATTTCTGACTGGAAAATTATTCAAATCTGTGCATGTCTAACAAATCGCCTCATTTGGTTCCAGCAGGTCTGTCCCTGAACTGAGTGAAGCTCCTCAAATTTTGCTTTGGTGAGTAGCCTACAAAGTTATTAAATGATGCAAATCAGTGTTTAGACTCGCAGTTTCTCCATCTTTGAGACCACAAACATTTTTACAGGTCGGAGGGACAAACATTAAGCTATACCTTAACTCTACTCTGTAAAGAGAGATGACCTTTAACTTTAAATTAAAGCTGATTCCTGCGCTGTAGCATTAGTGACAGAACCCCCTCCATCCCGGCCTGTGATAACCCTGAGCCCCTTCCAGGAGCTGCGATGCGGGGCCACCTTGGCTCTAAAGCCCAGCAACGATCCCCCACCTTGCTGATGTCCGTTTCACTTAAGTCGCCAGAAGTGCATTTGCAGCGAAGTCCTAATATGTAAAGGCACAAAGGAAAAGCCTGACTTCAAATATTTCTGTCCCAAGCTGCGGCCGCAGACACTCCCCTTCCCCTTACAATGAATGGACCACCGCAGATCTCCTTAACTGCGCCATTTCAATGCAGACTGCTTAGCTGGTCGTTTGATGGCCAGCTCGAAAAAGCCTCTTCTAATGACTTCGCGCACCTAAACTTGAAATACTTTGATATGATTTCCGTCTCTTCATCTCATATCCTCCTTTTCGTCCCTGCCAGCAGATTTGAAGCAGGGGAAGGGGGAGGAGGGGAGTATATTTCATGACCGCTTCGGACTAGAAATTAAGCTCAGCAGCTGCGCAAGGCTTTCCTCTCCACATCTGACCAAGTTAAACTTACTGCCACCTGTTTTTTTTACACCGATCGGCACTTTATTCCTCGGATATATCGCCCGCTGAGTATGTGTCCCCCGGGGGCCCCGGGGCGCTGCTGAAAAGGCTAAATGGGTCGGGCGCACCGATGTCCCTGTTTAAGTCCTGCTCCCACGATGCTTATCAGCGGTATCGACATCCTGCCCCTCCACCCCATCACCTGGAAGCTGCCAGGACCCAGAAATAAAAAATAAAAAAAAAACACAGAGAGAGAGAGACAGATGTGTCCCGGATAGAGCCGGGCGGCGGTGCAGCTTAATTATCCGTCTATCCGCAGAGATGAGGCGGGGGACGCGATCTGTGGTTAATTGGGAATGAAAACCTGCTGGGACTGTCCAATCATGCTTAACCCACGCGCAGCCACGGCTCCACGCAGACTTGCGGAAATGCAGATTGATTTTTTTTT
>NW_015119927.1:0-2033 GCF_001443285.1 Poecilia latipinna
GCAACTTTCTTCTTCACAAAAAGTAAACAAAAACAGAGCAGTGTCAGATTTTAGCGGTTGTAGGATTTCTTCATTGATATACATGACTGGTTTGGACATCGCCTGTTAGCCGCTAACGCGAGTGAGGCTCCTGCAGGGGCCGTTACTACATGGTGAGTCTGTCCACGAAACCAGGCTGTTCCAATGCGGTATGAGCAGGAATCACAAAAATGATCGCAGCGCCTTTATTTCTTACCCAATTTCGATAAATATATTTTAAATTAAAGCTGCTGATGTTTGTAAGTAGTCTCCTTTGAAATAAATCCATAAACAGTTTGGTTTCTATCAGCAGCTGCAGAGTGCCACAGCAATGAGGACTTAAGCAGATAAGCAACTTTAAAACATTTATATTCTGCTTTCCCTCCTTTTTTGTGTCGGCACGCAGAGCCACTGATATGTCAACCAACACAACATCTTTGTTAATCCGCAGAGTAGAGAGCAATATATTGACCAGAATGTCCTGCACTGTAGCTAACTTCCTGCTTTTGGAACGGTCTCTAGTCAGGTTGCATTCAGACGGATTTTCTACCGTTTTAGAGTCCACTTCAACCGCTCCGAGACCTAGGTTTTCAGGCAGATCAGAGTTCGGTTTTTGAGTCCGTTTTGGAATTCAAATTTGCATTCAGACCTCCCCAAAAACTCGGAATTCCTAGACAAACGGATTAGAGTCTGATTCAGAACTGTCAGAGAATAAAATCAATTTAACTTCTGGCTCGTTGTATTCTCTTGTCCTCCCGGATTCAGTCATGCCATGCGTGGAAACAAAAACCACACAGAGATAACAGTCAGTGCTCCACGCCCACATTGTCAGAGTTTATTCCAACATTTAACCCTTGTATGTAGAAAGGGGTCCAAAAAACATGGTTAAAATGTACCATGTTAAAAACGTGGTAAATTAAGATGCTACTGATTAAGTTTTCTGAAGATAAAGATAATTAAAATCACCTGAATAAAACAAATGTGACATTAATGCTTTTCAATGTTCTTGAATTTTAGAAAGATTTTAGTAAAGTTAGATCATTAACTCACATTCACAAATGTATTTCACCTCCAGGTACTTGTAGGTCCCGACACAGGGATCTCCAAACACAGAGCTACTGACAAAGACAGGGCACAGAAATTGTCCCTCACACCTGTGGATTCAGATCAAAGTCAGTTTCCAAGAAATTGTGTCTTGATGTTTCTTAGATTTATTTATTCATGTCCAGGTTGAAAAGCCTTTAGGAAAAACTGAAGCTCTGTACCTCTGAACCACTAAATTTGTCTTCATAGCACAATCAGTATTCTTTGTCTGGTCGTCAGGTATCCCATTGGAGCACGTCGTCTGATCGCTACGTCCATATGTAGCACTGATCACAGTGATAGGCTCATTTTCTGTTGGAAGACAGAAGAAGAAATGTTGGAAAACTGAATGTATTCATGGTGTAACGGTCCAGAACAAAACCAGTAAAACCAGTGACTTTACCACACACTAATCCAGCCATTGATTCCTCACATGCCACAACGGATCTTATTGTTGGGGATGACCTAGGCTCTGTTAAATGAGATTCAGATCATATTAATGTCAGACACTGAAAGGTTCAGCTATGCATGATATAATGCAAAATTTATGTTTCGTAATTTTAGATTCAATAATCTTGTCTTCATGCTAAAACCTGCAAAACTACCTATTGGTTTTTGTAAACCACGTTCTGCCTGTTAAAAAAAACAAAAAACAAAATTAATCTCAAATGGAAATGACAGAGGATTTTTACTTCAAGCTTCTTGGAGCTGAAAGCATCAGATTAAAATCTGGTTACCAACTGAATGACAAGGAAACTATAACTGCTGAATAAACCCAGTAAAATAATGTTTTTAACAACAGACATTCAGACCACAAAGAGAAGAGAAGGATTTCACTCACATTGATTTCCAGGATGGATCCACAAAGGAACAAAGTAAAAAGGACGAATTTCATCTGTATGAAAATAGGAAACATTCAGTTACTGTGAGAT
>NW_015119928.1:0-2032 GCF_001443285.1 Poecilia latipinna
GAGTTGGATGATTACATGACCGTCTGCAGCCATCAAGAAGTGCAGAAGGTTGTTAATCATCCACAGATTCAATCCAGGTGAGGCAGAAGGGAAACACTTAACATGTAAGGCAGGTGAAACACTGAACTAGACGGTGCAGGAGGTAAGCAACCGTGGACGAAACTGTGGAAATTTAAAATTGGGGAAGGGCGCTGAACCCGGGTGTTTTTTTTTTTTGGTTGATCCGGTTTGACGCCTTTGTGGAGAACCTGGAGAGTTGTATGTTGGAGCGACGCGGAAAAAACAAAAATAGAAACATTGCTTTGGGAAAAGGTGGTTTTGGCATAAACTGGTATGTGAATGGTTCAGATGGAAATGGAGGTAGGAAATGAGAAAGACGGAGATTTTGAAGGGTGGACGTCAGTGGGAAGAGGGAGGGAGAGAGGTCGTGGAAGAAATAAAATGGATGAAGGAAAGGGCATTGGTGATAGCCAAGGCAGTAAACGGGAACTGGAAGGAAGTAGTTCAGAAGAAGAAAGGATAGTGAGGAGGAAAGTTGTGAGGGAGGAATTTAAAGTAATATTAAAACTGAAAAACGAGAAGGAATAGGATAAAATCAGCCCCATTGGGGTGTCAAGAGAAATTAAAAAGAAAATCGGAGATGTTGAAATGGTTAAGATTTTGAGAGACGGAAACCTATTGGTAGTATGTAAAGATGCAGAACAAAAAAATAAGGCTTTAAATGTGGATAATATTTGCAAAAGATCTGTGCTGGAGAAAAAAATCATGGGAGAAAATAAAAAAATTAGAGGAGTGATTTATGGGATCCCTTTAGGTGAAGATCTTGATAAAATTAAGAGAAGTGTTGTAGGTGCAAAAGTGAATAACTTGAAAAGACTGTCAAAAACAGTGGATGGAGAAAGAGTTGGAAGTTTGTCAATCCTTATTGAGTTTGAAGGAAAAGAGTTGCCAAAATCATCAAAATAGGATACCTCAATTTCCAGGTCAGAGCCTATGTACCTCCACCACTTCGGTGTTTCAAATGCCAAAGGTTTGGACACATAGCAGCAGTTTGTAAAGGGAAGCAGAGATGTCCAAAATGTGGAGAAGATCATAAATTAGAAGAGTGTAAAGAAGAAGCACAAGAGAAATGTTGTAACTGTGGAGGGAATCATAGAGTTACGTTTCGAGGATGTGAAGTAAGGAAGAGGGCAAAAGAAATCGTACAGATTAAAACAACTAAAAACATAAGCTATGCAGAAGCAGTTAAAAATGTGAAGGAACAGAAAACAATAGAGATTGAACAAACAATGAGTCAAACTACACAGCAAAGCAAAGCACAGACTTAAGATAAAGTCACAGTACCAGTGGAAAAACTAATATTATTCATAACATATGTCAACTGCACTGACCAAGCCAAGAACAAAACTGAGAAGATTAAAATAATAGTGAGAGGAGCTGAAAAGTTTTTGGGCTTTAAAGAGGGATCATGGGAGAACATAAATAAAAAGTTGGAGGAAGATAGGAAACCAGGACCATCAAGTGAAAACAGTTAATGTTAATACTACAATGGAACACTAGAAGTTTAATCGCTAACGGACAGGAATTTAAAGGTTATATTGATGAGCTTGAAGAACAACTGGAAATTATTTGTGCTCAGGAAACATGGTTAAAAACAACATTAGATTTTGTGATTAAAGGATATGATAGTGTAAGAAGAGATCGATCAGAAGGAAGAGAAGGAGGAGGTGGAATATTTATAAAACAAGGAATACAATATCAGGTATTAGGAAAAGGGAAAGAACTAGAGTATATAGTAATTGAGATATGGGAAGAAGAAGGTAAATTCAAAATAATAAATTTTTATAATCCATGTAAAACATTAACGATTGAGATAATGGAGGAATTAACTGAATATCTGGAAGGGAAAGTAATTTGGTGTGGAGATTTTAATGCAAATAGTACAGTGTGGGGTAAATGTAATGATAAAAACGGACAAGTTATAGAAGAATTAATGGAAATGAAAAATCTAGTATGTATTAATGATGGAAGG
>NW_015119929.1:0-2031 GCF_001443285.1 Poecilia latipinna
GTGTGTGTGTGTGTGTGTGTGTGTGTGTGTTTGCGTGCGTGTGTGTGTGTGTGTCCTCTCACACCCTGACTAAAGTGAATCATGTACTTTCTCATATCACTGACAGTTAACTAGACAGGGGGCTCTGGCTGCTCTGACCCGTTTCAACCTTGTCACACGTTCAACTTTTAACTTTTACTTTTGTCTCTGTCATTTTACTTTCACCCCAAACGCACTTTTTTATTTGTAATGGATTTGTTCAGAGTTTATTTGAATTTTTGTTCTGTGTCAGGTTTCAGCAGTGGTGCCACCTGTCTACGCTTGACATTGATTATTTTATTTTAATACTAAATGAATTTAAGACGGATGAGTACATGAGTATTTATTTCTAAATCAAGTGTGCTACCCCCCAACTTTAGTAGTTCACAACCATCTGGCCATTTTGTGAATTATTTAATCATTTATTTGTTGTTTTATTTTTTGTATCGTTCAATCATAGTTCACTGTTTTTAAAAAGTCTGTAAATAATTCCAACATGACATGCTTAGGTCAGAAAATAGAGCTGTTGTTGTGTCCGTAGCCAGTGAATTTTGTGGCGTTAAAATGAATAAACATGCTCCATCAAATCATCTTGTGTTTTTAAGAATTTTTTTCATTGGACCAACATTTTACGTCCTTTCATTGCAACATGAATAAACAAAGTCTTTAGATTCTGCCATGACTTTTGGTTTTGATGTGCCCCCCACCTCATGGCTACCCCTGACAGTATTTACCGGAGACGCACCTGCATTAAAGGCCAATTTGCAAGTCATTAATTTGGGGGGGGGGGGTAAAAAATAAATAAATAAATAAATAAATAAAAAACAAAGGTAAATAAGTCAAACATTTTTTGAAGAGATTAACTGACATCACAGTTGCTTTTACAGCTTATAAAAATCAAATGCTAATAATCTTACCTCTACAAAAGCTGCTCATTATCTCCAGCTCTGTTTATTCCGTTGTTAAGGGTGAAAAAAAAAATTTCTTGACGCCTTGGCTCAACTTTCTGAGAGGGAGAGAAAAAAAGCGGAGATAAGTCAACAGGTGATGTCCTCCCTCCGTTTTCCTGAAATAAAAATCAACAAGCGACGTGACGAGCCTAACGCAGGACTTTCTCGCCGACTCGTGTGGTCCGTGTGACAAGACTGCATGACGGCGGAGCCTTTTTGTAGCCTTTTCCTCCTCCTCTTTTGCTCCCATTCCTGCCCTCCTTTTCCATCCTTGTCTCCTCTTCTTCCCTCGTTATCCTCTCCCTCCCTCCTCCTTCCTCGGTGATTCACCGGGGTTGACGCACCACTTGACAGAGCCGCTCAACCACCGGACTTGTCACAACTCATTCCTGCCTCTCATCCGCTCGTCATCCCGGCGAACACAACCTGACTGCGGCCGTTTGATCTGTTAATCCGCGGCGCTTTAACGAGGAGACGAATCCGCCTGGATCAGCTGACCGGGAGGCCAGGAGGACCAGGCAAACCCGACAGTGCAGGAAATAAGTCATTACTGCAATGCCCTCTCTAAATTATATGTAGAGTGGTTCTCGTGTGGATTTCATTTCACCAAAAATTTTGGGGGCAAATGCCATTTATTTATTTATTTATTTATTTATTTATTTATTTATTAAGATGGCAATAAAAATTGTTTTAAAATACCCAGTGAGTGAAATCGTGTTACAACAAAATAACTGAAATTACTATAAAATAAATTCGTCTACTTTTTAAAGTTGATGAGAGATTAACTATTAAATAAATAAGTGTTGAAACTATCCTCGAGGTATTTGCCCTTCAGTTTTAAATTCACATTTAAATTAATAAAACCCCTGAACGATGTCAACAAGTCTTTCATCTCTCTCCTTTCTAATTGTTTTTATTTCTTCCTTTATTATTATTTTTTTTTCTTTTTAAATCTTCATTTGGTTTTGCTGTTGCCTCAAAAATCCCACGTTAGAATCCCTTGAATCTCTCCTGTGCGTGCTTTTTCTCCAGCTTGTATTATTTCCACGCTCTAAAATAAGTG
>NW_015119930.1:0-2030 GCF_001443285.1 Poecilia latipinna
TTTTAGAATCTCCGATTTTTGCTTTGCCAGATCGTTAGCTCCAACATGCACAACTAAAGTCTCCATGTTTGGCTGATCAGCGGTTAGAGAGAGCACTTTGCGAGTCAAATCAGATACAGTGTCACCAAGAAAAGAAACCGCTCTCGTTTTCTTGGGGTTCCAAACATGACTGATTCCATTTACTGTCTCATCTCCAACAATAAGCACTCTTGGCATACCTTTCGTTTTCCTGGTGGTCATTTTGTCCTTCGGAGCTTTGTGGGGTGGATGTGATGGTTTAGCCTCATTGCTGATGTTTGAAGGTGGGTTTTCACTCAGAGGCTCTGGCTGGAGTGCAGAAAATCTGTTTTTCAGTGGGATTCCCACGGAGTCTGAATGTTTTGAGGCTTGGGCTGGTCGTTTTGTCCTTGGGAGCGGGGTCGGTGGAACCGTTTTGGTTCCAGCTGCTTGTTTGCTATTCTTTGGCGGAGCAAGTGTTGAAGTTGAAGGTGGGTTTCGGCTCAGAGCCGGCCACGCTGATTCGTCCAGGTGAGGGGTTCTCCCTGTTAGTAATCTCATGGGATCCACAGTGTGAGACTTTTGTTTCAGCTTGGCACCCTGAGTATTCCAGGGTGAGCTGCTTGGTGCGGGGCGTACAACCTCTCCGTTGATTTGAAGAAGAGTTGTTTCATTTCCACAGGTAGCGTTGATCTCAAAGTTCACCTCCAGCCGTTTAATCTTCATTTCCATAGACTGAAGTCGTTGTATAATACTGCAAATGTCCCTGAGGTCAGCCGGAGGCGTTTTGCCCTGGTTCAACTTAGAGGTGAAGAAAAGTAAGGTAAAAATAAAAGTGTGAAAATCTCCCTGTCCTTAGCTTTGAAATAATCCAGTTATGATGTCAATAGTATAAAAATAACTCTAAAAACTGTGACTTTAAAAATAACTCACAGGCAAAGTTATTAATAAGGATGAGAGAGAGCAGGATGAGCTGACGGAGGAACAGAGCAGATGTTGGTCAACATTATTGTTGAAGTGTGGACACAAATGCAGAGAGGTGGAGGCAGCAACTGAGTTAGATGATTTAATGAAAAAATGCTGAACACTTACAAAAAAAATAGAAGATACAAGGTAGCAGCAAAAAATGACCCCAAAGAACATCCAGCAAGGAAACAAGGGGTAGAAACAGGGACGCACAGAGGACTGAGAAGACAAGACATGAGGATCTGACGAGTAGTGGGAGAGAATGAGAGGCTTAAATACCTGTAGGTAGAGAGCTAGATAAAAGCTAGGCTGGTGAGCTAATTGATTGAAGGTGAGAATGGTGAGCAGGAGCCAGGCTGAGGGGCAGGGAAACTATATAAATATACAGGGGAACACAAAAGCGTGAGGGAAGTAACATAAGGGAGTTGGAGATAATTCTAACAGTAATTAAAAAAAAATATGACAAACTAGAAAGAGACAAAGATATGAGGGGAAACTATGAAAGAACCAAAACAGACTGATCTAAAAATAATAAGAACTAAGATACACAGAGCTAGAGCACCACGAAGGACTAAACAAAGAAATAAACTAACTAGAATCACTAAAGAAAGATAGACATCATTCAGGCAAATAGGAACAACTGAACCTCAGATAATGAAATAACCAAGAAATAAACATAACTAGAAACACTATGATGGATCAAAATAAGGAAAATAAGAATAATACAAATCTAACCAAAATAAGTTACCTCAAATAATGAAACTATAACCCTGAAAGGAAAGACTAAAATGAAGAAGAAACACCCAAAAAACAAATCTCCAATCCAAAACCCAGAGTCCTGACAGTTTTCAGAGGTTCCACACTGTACACCATTTGTTAGTTCTGCAGTTTTAACATATAAATGATTCAAATTCAATACATGCAAACAGATTCCAACATTTTTAACATTAGTTAAATCAGGGGTCTGGAGCTGGCTGAACTCACACAATGGTTATTTGTAACTGGCCAGTTGATTAAAAAAATAAATAAATGTATACATTCCATAGAAATCGCTGTATCCATCTTTG
>NW_015119931.1:0-2029 GCF_001443285.1 Poecilia latipinna
CTGCCACACGTGTACAATTATGAGGTGTGCAGGACGACTGACTCCAGAAAGAGTGACAATAAGTTCGGAATAGCTGGTAGTCAGAACATGTTGATAATGGATTCCAGTTCTACAGGGACAATGCAGCGGATGCAAAGTGAGAAGAGCATCCTGGATGAACCCGACTCTCCTCTTGAGGTTAGCATTCAGTGACCTAAAAATAATCTTTTTAAATATACATGTTCTTAGAAATTTTTCTCCCAGTTTCATTTATCTTTAAAAACAGAATTTTTATCATTTCAAAACCTTTTGCACCAACTATTTCCTTCAGCACCTTGGAGAGCAACATTATCATATTTTCTATTAGCCATACAATGTGATAAAGACTTTATTTTCTTCGTTTTAATTCTTACTTATGCACTTTATATAAACTAGTTTTGCAGTTGATTATTTAGTCGTAGTTCTTCGTTTCTCTATTTTTTTCTTACTTTTTTACTTTGCATAATACATGTCATGCAGTTTTCTTGTTTTGACTCAGTGGGCCGCTGTTGTCTGCTCCGTCGCAGTTACAATATTTAAAACGCAGCACCTCCTCTCCGCTTAGATGTATAAGATTGAAGGGGACGGCGTTGACCGCTTTGTCTTCATTTGGGATTTTTTTAACACTACAACGACGGCAGGATATCTATTTCCCACATCATTCTGAGGATTGTTTATCTGTTTTTTCTTCTTTCGTTGAAGCGGACGATCAGGAGGGTGCACTGTTCTTTTACCGATATTTTCCTTACACAATGAGACGGCAAGTCCTGTTGTTTCTATCCATTCTCCTTCTTAGAGCAGTAATCAGTCAAGTCAGCTATTCCATTCCGGAAGAAATGGCGAAAGGTTCGTTGGTTGGTAACGTAGCTCAGGATTTGGGCTTGGATGTTAAACGACTGAGGTTAGGAAACGGCCGTGTTTATTCTGGTGATAGCAGCGATTACGTTGAGCTGAATGCTGAGAGAGGAGTTCTCCTCGTCAAAGAAAGAATAGACAGAGAGGCGCTATGCGGTGACACAACGCCATGCGCTCTGCATTTTCAGATTGTGCTGGAAAATCCCATGGAATTTTACAGCGTAACTGTTGAAATTACAGATATCAACGACAATGCTCCGACTTTTGAAAAAACTGAAATCAAATTCATGATTAGCGAGACTGCAGCTATTGGAGCAACATTTGACTTAGAGAGAGCCGTGGATTTGGATGTTGGCATTAACACCCTCCAAACATACGTCCTTAAACCCACTGTTTATTTTGTGCTGAAATTACAGAATCAGGCTGACGGTACAAAGAATGTAGAAATGGTATTACAGAAACCTCTAGACAGGGAAAAAAATGAGTTCATTTCATTGGTATTAACAGCTGTTGATGGAGGAGAGCCGCAGATGACTGGAACAATGCAGATTCTCATTACAGTGTTAGACGCGAATGATAATGCGCCTGTTTTTACGCAGCCAGTATACAAGGCGACTGTTAGTGAAAATTCTGCAAAGGGCACCGTTGTGACCGCTGTTAGTGCCTCAGATGCTGATCAGGGTTTGAATAGTAAGATCACATATTCCATAACAAGCACTATGGATGAAGTAAGGCAGATTTTTGAAGTAAACGAAGAAAATGGTGAAGTTACATTAATTGGGCGCTTGGATTATGAAAAGAAAAAGCTTTTTCAGATCAATGTTCGTGCAAGAGATAATGGAGGGCTAACTGATTCATGTAAAGTGATGGTTGATGTTGTAGACATAAATGATAATGAACCAGTCATTAAAATTATGTCAAAATCTACTGTAATATCTGAAAATGCGAATCCCAATACAGTTGTTACGATGATTAATATCCAGGATCCAGATGCAGGTAAAAATGGAAATGTTCAATGTTTTTTACATGAGGACATTCCCTTTGTTCTTAAATTAACCACAAATAATTTCTACAGTTTGGTGACAGAAGGTGAATTAGATAGAGAGCGAGCCTCTGAGTATAACATCACAGTGACCTGCTCTGATGAAGGAGTACC
>NW_015119932.1:0-2028 GCF_001443285.1 Poecilia latipinna
TTTTAAAATTCAGAATTGTTTTCATTTATTTGGGTGAATTTTTGTGATTTTTTTTTTGTTGTAATTTTACATTTACAACAAATGCAAATGCTGTTCACAATGTTCTTTTTCAAAATAAAAGAAGCAAACCCTCTTCTGTTTATAAGAAGGGTCATCTTCACAGCTCATCAATAAACAAAATATTCTACTTCCGGGAGCAAAGGCAGATGTGAATTCTTGTAGATTTATCTTTAAAAAATATCGACCAGAAAAAAAGGACGAGTCGCTCTTTCTTCAGAAAATCTGTTTTATTTCATCAAGTTTACAATCAAGTTTTTCTTTGAGCAAATCTCTCTGCAAGCTTGTGCACTACAACAACAGAACATTTACCAATTATTTTTAGTCTATTTTCTAGTTCAAACCTCTCAGTTTACTTGAGATAAAGCAAAACTAATTTACAAGTAATTTTGCAGCAAAATGTGTCAGCTGCTTGTTTTAAGTCAATTCCTTAATACTGATGAAAGAGTTCATGTTTCATTTGCTGGTTATTTAAGTTATAATAGGGGGAAATGTTTTGTTATTAATGAAATAATCTGTCAATGGAACAAGAACTTTTTTCAAGTTTCTTTAGAACAGTGAGTTATTAAAGTTCCTCTGTACAGATGACAGCACAGATCGGTGTCTGTCCTGTGATTGGACAGATCAGTGTCTGTCCTGTGATTGGACAGATCAGTGTCTGTCCTGTGATTGGACAGATCGGTGTCTGTCCTGTGATTGGTGGCTTTCTTTCCAGCAGGAAGTTGTGAACAGAGTTTAAAAGCTGCTCCAGGACTGCAGACATTCACAGGGAGCTGGACCCGTATTGGCTCTGCTGAAGGTTCTGCTGCTGCTGCTGGGGCTGGGTGAGTCGGAAACACTGGGGACACTGGGGACACTGGAGACACGTCCACTGGTTCCAGGGAGGCTGCTGCTCTCTGTGACTCTCAAACTTAACTCTGATTCTGTTTCAGACTGAAACTTCTTTGCATATAAACTGTGATGCTTTTCAATCTAACTGTTTATCCTCTTTCTGTTCCTGCAGCCATGTTTGCACCTGGTTTCTGAGTAAAGTCCTCCTTCCTCTTCTTCAGGTGTTTCAGTGAACTCAGATGTTTCTCGGCAGAAGAGAATCGTTGGAGGTCATAACTGTGATGACAGGGAGCGTCTTCATCATGTTCGGCTGGAGAGCAGCAGGGGTGATGAAATGATCCGCTGTGGAGGAACTCTGATCCACCGTCAGTGGATTCTGACTTCAGCTCAGTGCTGGAAGTCGGAGCCAGGATGGTAGGAAAGAGACATGAAGACAGTTTTATCTGCAGATAATCAGGTTTTCTGTCTGTTCCTTAAAATCTAATCTTTACTGCAGGACTAACACAGCAATATTGAAGGTTCATCCACGGACTGCTGGGCAACAGAGTCAGGTAATCCGAGACATACCTGTGACTTATACTCACAATGGCCTCCAGCATGACATCATGTTGCTGAAGCTTCAGACACCAGTAACAGATGTCCAACCTGCTCAGCTACCAGACTGCAGGCGTGAACTTAGAAGGTAAGTCTTTCTCTGATCAAAACATGACTTCAGGTTTTCTCTCTCCACTCCTCCAGTCCTGCTGCCTCTGCTTCAGCACACCTGAGTCAGGTAATCAGGCCACCAGCAGAACCAGAACCCGTTTAGCTCAGGTGTGTTGGACCAGAGACGCATGTAAAGGACGCAGGACACCATCACTGAGGACTGGAGGTGGACACTCCTGTGTCAGTGGATGAAGTCCTTCATGGATTCATTTTATGTTCTTTCATTGTTCTTCATAGCAATTAATTTTCTACATTATCTTGTATTTTTACATTCTATTCTTTTGTTTTAGAGGCGATACTGTTCAGCTGGCAGGAGAGGCATTAACGACAATCGGCCCCAATAATGAGAGATGTGAGAGAAATATTGAAGTTATGAGAATACAATCTTTGTTTCTGTCTCTTCAGAGAAGATCAACTTTAGAACATGTTTATGAT
>NW_015119933.1:0-2028 GCF_001443285.1 Poecilia latipinna
TGATTGATGGAGAAATATGAAAAATTTGAGAACAAAGAATAAGAAGTAGGAAAAAAGCATAAGAAAGATGCAGTCATACATTGTAGAAATCCTTTGTCAAGTAGTGAAACTTAGTAAAGGGATGCCACAATTCAGCTGAATAAGCAAAAGTTTGTGAGCAACCTTCTTGCAAAAGTCATAAAATGAAACAGAGCATAAAAAAGACCATAGTTAGCTAAATTATGGTCTGTGTGTATATATATATATATATATATATGTATATATATATATATATATATATATATATATATATAGATATAAAATCAATGATGTGCTGTCAGATGAGGCAGGAGAGCCAGAGCCACACCTGTCATCATGGAAAAATAATATATAACAATAAAATCATTTATAAAGATTTTTTCACCCTGTGGTTTATAGTATAAAGTCCCTATTTTTCATTTAACTAAAATATGATGATGTTTTTTCTTCAAAATCGCTGAATTTTCCCATTGAAATGCTTGGAAAAGAAGCCGGTGAGGCAGCACCGAGCTGAGCCTCACCTGTGATTGCGGAACCTCTCGCTAAGAGCACCGGTTGCCACTCTATGAGAGCATGCTCCTCCTGTCTGTACGTCGCCAATAAAATGGTTAAAAACATGTATGAACTTATTTTCCATAATTTAGCTTATGTATTTAATGTAATGTGTTTTTATTGTCACCAACTGAGTGTGTAACGTGATTTGTGTGATGAGGAGCGATCATAAACGACGGAGAACAGATGAGGAGTGAGGCAGGCAGTTCTCGTGTCTCATCGCTGGGGGCGCTCATGAACCCAGACATTGTGACTCCACAACTGCAGAGTAAGAGACGGTAACAGTGAGCTAGCCATACAGTAGCTGTGCTGATACAGAGAGCGAGAAAGACGTGGTTTTGAGTTGTACTTTAACGGTTTCTCCCATTGCTTTTAAGCACAGCACAAAATTAGTAATATCTACATTTCTAAGTTTCATTGAGATAACAGAATTATTCTGCGGCAGCGGCGCGGCTAAGCATCACATGTTAAAGAACAGTCTTTTTGCCCTCCAGGATTGTACACATGCGTGAAATTTCCTTATGTCAACAATGACATGCAGGGTCTAGATTTGTTAATCCGATTATAATTTTATTTGGTGCCTCACAAGCTATCAAGCTCACCGCACGTAATAGGGTTAGCGAAACAGCCGTGAGAATGTATATTTGCAGAATGACTGCTGCAGAAATGCAAGAAAAAGTAGAGAAAAGCACAAGTAGTAGAAGAAAGGAGAAGAAATAGAAATAGTTGAAACAGTTGAGCAGTGAAACGTAGCAAACAGCATAAATTAGCAGAAGCGGAAATCAGTACAAAACCAGAAATAGTTGAAACAATTAAACAGTGAAACAGCAAACAGCAAGAAGCATAAGTTAGCAGAAGCAGGAAAAACCAGAAATATTTGAAGCAGTGAAAGATGGCAAAACTATAAGCATAAAGGAGCAGAAGAGGCAGAACAGTTTGATATATGAATTGCTAAAATTGATTAAAGATTGCAGAAGACCTTAAAAGATAGGAAAACCAGTAGAAGTAAAAGGCATACAGAAAAGTAGACAAGCAGGATGTAATAGAAAGAGATAAAAACAGAGCACAAGAGAAAAATACATTGAAAGAATAGGAGAAAGTGTGACATGGCTGTACTCCAGAGGAGTTTGACAGAAAACAATAAGACCTGTACCAATAATAGTAATAATTCCATAAAGTAGACACACGTGGCTACATTTTAATGCATAAATTATTTCTCTACAGTGAAATATGTATGAACAGCATCAATTTGTTTGTCAAAAAGCAGAAAAAGTTCAAAAACGGCAGTTACTAGAGTGTACACTCTAGCAACTGACGTCAGTTAGTGAATTCCACCATAGGAATGAATGGGGCAATAAATTTGCACAAAAGGGCAATTATTTCAAAAAGTGCAATAGTGAAGTTTACCAAAAATCATAGCAAGATTCTCCTGAAGGAGCTGAACGTTTTGATATATAA
>NW_015119934.1:0-2027 GCF_001443285.1 Poecilia latipinna
ATCAGGATGTTTCCTCCTTCACAGGTTTCCCTGCAGAAGATCTTCCAGTTTTCAAACAGAGAAATCCCACATTGAACTCTGACCTCTTCTCCAGCTGCTCCATATATATTTATCGGTGCATTAGCAGAACTGCTGATTCTGTCCTGCAGAGCTGCAGAGAAGAGCAACAAGCTGCTGTTAGTTCTTCCTGTGATAAACCACACTGATCGCAGTTCTACGTATAGTTACAGGAAGAAAATAATATTTACTGTAGATGTTGTAAAGTGTGAGAGGCCAGGCTTAGAAATAAAAAAGCATAATGTGAGAAATACGCAGTTTTAGATTCACATCAGCGAAACAGACAAAGAAAAGACAGAAATAGAACAGATTCATCTAGAAGTCGACATGCAGTCAGAAGTTTAGATGTTCCTCTGTGGGAATCAAGGTTCAATTTAACATAACAATAAGATAATACTGGCTCAGGTTACAACAGGAAACAAGATCAGTTACCATAGCAACCCAGATGATAAACAGCTCTACATTATGAGGTGACCTTTGAACCATCTAATCACTGAACAGATGATGTGTGGATGTGCCACAACTTTCTCCAGCTGAACAGAAACAAACTGAAGTTATTAAAGAGGAATAATCTAGAGTTATAGATCTAGAGTCAATGTACAGCTTCAGTTATTACAGCTGGAATCTAGAAATCAGGCCTAAGGTCTGACCTGAACATTCAGAGCCACATAAAGACAGTTACAAAGTCGGCCTTCTATTGCCTGAAGAACATGTCAGCAGGACTTTTCAGTAAAGTGTTTTTATTCATGCTTGAATGATAAACAAACCTCCAGTCACTAGGTGGCAGCAGTGGCTGCCTGTTCAACAGAAGAAGCATCCTGCAGGCACACAGCGTACAGAGGAGAAGTTTGAGACGACGTAAAGAAAAACAGTGACAGAGACAATAAATCAAACATTAGGCAGCAGAGAAACAGACAAAACCTGCATGACACTGATGTTTACTGTGGACACAAAATGTTACATACTTTTAATCTCTTCTGATAAGCTGAAATATAACTAATATTGTTTTTAAATTTCACAAGTTAAAAAGTTATATAACATTTTGAAAAGCAGTAAGGTGATGAAGTTACCAATGTTTTGTTAAAAAATATTTACTGATTATATAAAAAATGCCTCCTGGAAAATCATTTGCACTTTTTCTCTTGAAAATCACACAGACTCATCATTCTGAATGAAATGTTATGAATTTAATTCATAAACTGAACATGAAAATTGCTTTAAGACTTAATAAAATAAGATGCAACAGCCTCAAATTTAAGATGTTGCAGCTCAGCTGTAGTTCACTTTTTCTCACAATACAGAACAATAATAAATTGTTTATAGTTTTTTTATATTTTGGCCGTTTTGCTTTGCAAGTTTGCTTCAGTTTCTTCATGTTTGAAGCAGATGCAACCTCTGAGTTTCTGTGGTTTTGCTGTGAAACGTCAGCAGGATTAAAGTTGCGAGCAGGTAAGAACTGATGCAGGTTGGTAGGAAACATCCCACAACAAACAGCAACATTTCCTGCCTGAATAACTCTGGAACCAAACCATGAAGCAGCAGCGATTAGCAACCAGAATGGACTCAAAAGTTCAGTTGTGCTGGAAAAGTTTGGCTTAAACATGCAGATCAGAAACTCATGATCCAATATAAATTTAGTTTAGAGCAACTAATACAGGAAGTGACCGGAAAACATTTTACCTAAATTTAAATAAATGTGAAGAGTTCAGTGGTTTTAAGTCCAACATATTCCTGCTTCACCTGCTGCTCCCTCTTCATGATTTGATGACGACTTTGGACACGTTGTGTATTTTAATACTTGCTGAATTAGATGGTTTCTATCTTCTTCCTATTATTCATATTAAATTAAGCCTAAACGAAGTGAATCTTCATGACTCAACTGGGATTTGTTTCACACTCTGAAGAAGAGTCTCACTGATCTCACTCAGCAGATTAAGCTGGAAATACTCAGACGTGATATTTTAAAATTC
>NW_015119935.1:0-2020 GCF_001443285.1 Poecilia latipinna
TTCCATTGGCATGATTTATTGTTTCTCTTTTTTTCTCTCTTTCTACCAAAGACTGGATGATAAAAGTCTTCAGTTTGGTACTTTGGTCTCGTCTAGCCCTTATTTTGAAAGGCAATTTTGTTTAAAAAGACTTCAAAATTCATTTTATTAGTTGTTTTCTTTATTTATTTTGGATATTAAAAATGTCTCCCAGTTCCAGTGTTAAATATTCATTAGAATTTAAAGTCTAATGACCTTTGAGAGTGTGTTCTTGCATTATTGTTTTGTCATTACCATTATATTACTTAAAAAATGGTCTCAAAAGAACAATATTATCATTTGTTGAGAACTTCTGGAACAATTTATCATACAGTCATATTTTTCATTGTGACAGACCTATTCACACATCCTCCAGAATCTTCAGATTAAACTGTGTTTGTGTCTGGATCTCTGAAATCCACAGAGACCCCATTTCATATACTTCGTCTGCAAACCAGGACAAACCTGCTGTTCCTGTTTGTCTTCATTTCAAGTTGACTAATGTAGATAGTAAAATATATTCAGATGGTTTAGATTTTCACAAACAATAAATTTATTTCTCAATTGATATTTTCACACAAATAACAGCTAAAAAACACATACTTAAGAAAATAATTATTTTATGCATTTACGTAAAGCACCACTGCAAAAATAGCCTTCACAGCAAAACATTTAATAGATAAACATTTGATCAACATAAAAAGAAAAATTTCTACATGCATTGTGATGATTCAAGTATTTTTCAGGTTCAGTAATGTTCTGTCAAAGTCAGGTTTGTCAGTGCATCAGCTGTTCAGGAAAATCAACATAAATCTTTTTCTAACACTAACTGTCAATTTGTACTTTTTTCTGCATCTTCAGAAAATCTGCAGCAGGTGAGATTCTGGGAGGTTCATCACCAAAACCTGAAACTTTAAATTGTGCCATCGACAGGACCAAGGCGCCTGTCTTCAAAACAACTACAGTACAGTGTTTCCCCCAGAAAACTTACTAAGCCTGGTGGTCAGGGTGCCGAGGTGGTCCACTGTGTTTTTGTATTAAAAGATGTTAAGGTGACAGGAAATTTTAAAATATCACCTGGTAATTATACGTTACGGGAAAACATTGCCAGTGAAACACTACTTAAACCCACAACTTATCTTAAAAACAAGTCAAAATATACATTTAAAATGAATATCAATTATTTGCAGTTTTGTTCAATCCAAATTAAGTCAGGAGCTCTATCAGGCCCCCCAGATCTTCAAGGGCCCCATAAATGCTAATATTTTAACACAGACCATAGATACATGAATGCAAAACTTGTTTGTTGAGATGATCAATGCTGCTAAATTTGATTCAATTTACAAATCAATTTTCAATTTGATTGAAATTACACAAATTAAAAGATTTTAAATTGTTAACATTTAAATGTAAGATTTTAAGGAGCTGGCAAGTTTACTTTGTAAAAATTCAGAAAACAATATTCATAGTTAGATTGTTTTGTTACCATAGCAACAATCTGATGCTGTGAGCTTAATCTTTAAGTTTGAGCTGTTTGTTCACAAATACAATTTAGTAAACTGCAATTATAACTGATTGCTTTTTAGGTTGGCTAATTAAACTACTCCCTCTCTCTGACTAAATCCAACACATTTGTTAGAGGTGCTGATGTTTTTAGCAACAAAAGGGGCCCCAAAGTCAGATTCTGCTCCAGGCCTCATACAGCCTTGGACCGGCCCTGCATGATGAGGTAATCTGCTGCACTACTCAGAGATGCGCAACAAACGGGAGATTTAATTCAATGCTGCTAATGTGGCTTTAGTAGCTCTTTCATTTCATGTCTGTTGAGTTTTTAATAAGCGTCACAGAAACTATTCTGGTTGGTCGAGTTTATGGGACGAGTTTCTCAGATCTCAGATCACACATTAACTCTGTCTGACTAAGTGGACAAAGCATTTGATATGGTTTGATGCATTGTCTAACCAAAACAATAATACTAAAAATAATACTATAATAATATAAA
>NW_015119936.1:0-2016 GCF_001443285.1 Poecilia latipinna
ATAACTGAATCACAACTTTATAATAAAGTGGTGTGTTTTTATAAACATAATAACATAAAAATAATTACTGAAAAAAATCATGGTCTTTTGGAATCAACAGTATAGAAAAATGCAGCTCAAACAGCAAATAAATCAGTTCCCAATGTTTACCGTGCATTGAGGTGCAACTATCATTATTTATTGTTTGGGAAAATGATTAAATATAAAGCAGTTGGTGTACTGAAAGACTTCAGACTTGAAATCAATGGAACATTTTACTTTGAAACACTTAACATACTTAATCTAATACCAGAACAAAATGAAAAGATGACTCAAATTATGATTTTCTTTTCTTTTCAGTTTCAGAGACTTTCACAGTTTCAGTAAAGTCTCCTGTCTCAGTCCAGCGAGGTCATACAGCCATCTTACCCTGCTGGCTCACTTCCTCTCAGAGTGCAAAAGATATGGAGGTACACTGGTATCAAGGGAGTGATCAGTCTGGTACTCTAGTCCTGCTTTATAAGGCAAGAGCTTTCGACTATTCATCCCAGAAAGCTTCGTTCGCTGGCCGAGTCTCATTTGGCTTAAAGGAAGAAACGTCAGGTGGATTAAAGGCAGGTGATGTCAGCCTGAAACTGGAAAACGTCACAATTGAAGATGCAGGAAAATATACATGCTTTGTCAGCAGCTCTGATGATTCTGACAGTGCATCTATTAGTCTGAGTGTGACAGGTGAGAACCATGAAACAGAACGAGAACAAAACCAAACAGAATGATGTCCACATCAAATGATCATCTTCTTCTTATTCCAGAAACTGGACACCAACCTCTCCTGTCAGCAGTGATGAAAGACCATAACAAAGTTAATCTGAGCTGCCAATCTGACGGCTGGCATCCAAAGCCTGAGCTGAGCTGGTCAGACGGCAAAACAGCTCTCACACCTGCTGATGTGATGTTTAGCAAAAACTCTGCTGGTTTTTATTCAGTCCATAGTTGGGTTCTGGTCTCCAGTTCTTCTGAGGTCTCCTGCTCTGTTGGGCTCTTCAATGAAGCACCAAAGGAGACCAGAATGCGTCTGGAAAATTCATTAGAAGAAGGTTTGTGGTTTCACCCTCAAGTTTCTTTTATTAGTCTTTTATGAGTAGTATGTTTATTAGAACAATATTTGCTTTTTATTCAGAGTCGGGATCGTCCTCAGCTGGATGGGTGGCCTTTGGGATACTTCTGGTTGTATTAGCTGCTTTCGGAGCCTTGTACTTCCTGTACTTCAGGAAGAAAGGTAAATGTTTGATCCAAATCAGAGAGGATGTATAATTGAAATTTAAAGAATGCTGACATAGTAATGACTATTAATTTCAAACCTTATACTATATATGTTTTTATTTCAGCTAACAAGTCCAAATCAGGAAATGACACAACTGATGGTAAAGAAATCATGCAGACACAAAACGTCATTGGTTTTCCATTAAAGGGACAATCACGTAGTTTTATTTTGTTGTTTTCAGATTTAAGTACAAATGCAACAAAATGTACATGTTAAAACTGAGCAAAAACCTCATAGGATTATCACAACTGTTCATTTCTAAGGATGTTTAAATAAGACAGTAAGGACGTGTCAAATCCCTTGTAAAAGTGTTTTCACCCGTTGTAGTGACTTGTTGTTAATCAAAGAAAACAAAACGAACCCAAGAATCTGGGGCTCTGCTGACTGACAGGTGTTGATTCATTGGATCTTCTAGATCCAATGAATCAACACCTGTGGTTCTATGATTGTAGAGCATTTATTGATCTGGCGCTTTCCAACAAAATGCGACTTTTCAGCGTTGCACACTTCCAATGTTAACGTAGTACAGCCAAATGATTCACAAAATTGTCGCAAAGCAACGATCAACATCAGACAACAGTGAAAATGACGATGACGGTTAAAAACTGTGTTTCCACCGCAAACATCACACCTGCAGAGAGTTTACCTGTCAGGCCATTTAAACATATAATCCCACCCACTGTCATTTTCAGGTATTACACCAAACAAACAAA
>NW_015119937.1:0-2014 GCF_001443285.1 Poecilia latipinna
TTCAGGTAAAACCTTCCAAAATGTCTTCTTCACTCTCGTGGGCAAAGCTGACTGATAACTTGTTTTTTCTGGCAGAGGACTGTTATTGATGTCACTATTTTCTGTCAAAAATGTTAGATCTACGCGAGCGTCTGATTCGGGAAAAGATTTCCACAACAGAGGCGTCTTCTTGATACGCTTCGTCATTGAAGCCTGATTTTCCCCTTTCTGATTCACTTTCTGCTGTGATTTCTTTTCAGTGACCAGCTCTGTCTTAGAAATCACAGGTTCTTCTGTACAAGAGTCCTTTTTCAAGGAATCTCTCTGATGAGCTTTTTCTTCTGGCAGAGAAGTGTCCTGCTTATTAATATTTTCAGTGCAAGACTTAAAGGACTCTTCCTTCTCTGCCAGATCGACTGTCTCCTGCAGTACAGAGATCGATTCCTGTGTGGCTACTGGTGAAAAGTCTTGCGTTTCAGTGGTTTCAGCTGAAGTCCTTATTTCAGCGGGGGGGTGTTTCGCCAACCAGATGTGAAACGGTATCTTTTTCTTCTTGATTCGCCTGGTGGTTGGTGGCTGCTCCTCAGACTTAGAGGGCTGTTCCTTCTCAATTGTCTCCTGCACTCCAACGATGGACTTTTCTTCTTTGAACAGTGATTCGTTCTGCTTTTCAAAAGTTACCGCAGAAACCTCTTGGTCAACGGGGACATGTTCCTCCGACCAGGTATTAAACGGTACCTGGTTCTTCTCATTGAATTTACCCTCAGGCGGCTGTTTGTCTCCTTTGTGATCCACCGTCTCAGGTGCTTTGGCGATCAATTCATTATCAATCACCAGTGGAGATTCCTGCTGTTCGATATTTTCAGCAGATTTCTTTAGCTCCTCAGATGCATGGAGCTCCCACCAGACTGCAAACGACATCTTCTTCTTTTTGCGTTTGGGTGGTTTGGGTGGCTGTACCTCCCTTTCGACAACGTTGTCGAAAGCGACTTCTTCAACTCTAGGTAGGTTGGACTGCATAGAAACCTTTGTTTGTTTCAGGTTCAAAGATAAATAACTTGTCTAGAAACTCAGGAAAGATTTTACTTTAAGTTTGACGTAAATCTCCTACAGAAACTTGCACCAAACGAAGTCGAAAATCTTACTATGAACTGCTAAGTAAATTATCACGAGAAACGAATCAACAACGGCTGCTAAGAGGTTGTGATGAAGGTAGATGGATGTGACAAGATTATATAATCCCTGGTGATGTCAGAATTCTGCCTTTGAAGTTATATTGTGATGTCACATTGTGATGTCACAGTTTTGTTTGATATTCAGATCGGGCTTGTCTGATGGATTTTTTATTAACTCGGCGGAACCTGACAACAGAAAGAGTCAGCGGGTTTTTAAACTGTCACTGGTTGCCATAGTTACCCACCATTAACTTGTTGTTTTGACGTTGGTTAGCATGTTGTCAGCATAGCTAGCCTAGACTATTATAACTGTTCAAAACTGAGTGATAAAATAAGTTATGCTACGCTACATGTTCTACAACCCCAGTAGCCGTCGTCGCATAGACAGCAGTCCACAGTAAAGCACGGTGGTGGCACCATCATGTTATTGCAATGTCTGTCTTCAGCCAAGCCCTTGGCTTTCTTTTGAGTGAAAATAAATTTTAATTACTATTTAAAACTTAAAGATTTGTGGCTGACTTCAGTTTTTGATCTGATTTCAATTTTGCTTACCACTTTATGTGAAATGATTAGGGATATAATAGCAGATAACCCAGAATGTAAGGTTTGGTTTGGGCCAATGCTCGACAGCAAGGACAAAATTGTTACTTGTTTTTCTGTACGGTTTATTTGAATATCTTATTTCTTCGGTACCGAATCAGAAAACCGGACATTTGGTAATCGATAAAAACAAGAACTGAAGCGGCTTAAGACCTGAAAATACAGAACTAATCTCAAGCTAAGGTTGATGGCATGCCTTCAACATACAGCCCAGTTATTGTGTAGCAGATTAATGGGTGTTTGCCTGATTATTAATTCTC
>NW_015119938.1:0-2014 GCF_001443285.1 Poecilia latipinna
GTCTGTAGATACCAGTATTTTACTGGACATTTACCTTTTCAATCCTGTAATTATCTTTTAAAGTGGTGTACTATAAGTAAATACTGTAATGACGCCAACACACCGCAGATGTGGTACCGTCAACAGGGTTTATTAGAAATAATAGCGAGCTGCTATTCCTTAGGCTGCAGCTCGCCCCTCTAACAAATCGTTACACTCAACTGAATAGCTTCACTGCTAACACACACTGAACTCTCCGCTCTTCTGTCAGATCAGCATCGGTCCTGGTCCTCCTGCTCCCCTGATCCCTCGCCCACATGACAGGTCCATCACATGTGAGGGGGAGTCAGCAGTCAGACAGGGGAAGCCCATAACACTCTACACATAACAGTGATCACAATGCAACTCATAACCAATACACATAACCATATGGAGCCCAGCAGAAGTAAAATACAGAATCGTTAAAATACTACGGTGGCCGACAGGTGCAAACGCACAGCAAACACGAAAAAAACAAATACAACAAAGAAAAGACGCAAACAAAAAATACATGTAAAAAATATATAAAAATAAGTGTTCCAGACCACTAGAGCTTTGTGTCCGACTTCAGGGTCTGCATCCTTTCAAGCTTATGGGCTTGAGAAACGACCCGGTCTACGGAAGTGGGGTCCTGCGAAGGCAGAGCATTGCAGAGAGAAGCTGTAGCCTTCAGCTAGCTGCCTAGCCTCCACCTCGGGTTATGTTGCTTAGCAGCCGTGACACAACATGATTTAAACAATGTTTGTAGGCGAGAATGTAGATGTACAAATCTCACATTTCTGCTCGGTTCATCAGTGCGTCACCTAATTGCAATATCTGTCCGACGTTTTCTAAGACGTCTGCTCCCGCTGTATTAACACCCAGCTCCCCTCGCCTGCTGCCAGCTGGTCCAGGTTTAGTATACCACGGGAGAACACCTGACTCATTTGGGCTTTCCCAAATGACAGTTAAACACATATATTAATTCAGGTAACATCTAGTTGTAATATTTTGGTTCACTCAAGTATTTAATATATTCCTGAGCAAATCGGTTTGACTGATTAAAGTTAAGTCTAAAAACATATTAGTACAGTACAGTCTTAGTTTTATAACATTAACACCTGACCCAGTGTAAGCTTCTTAGAAGTGCTACAATTGATGCGGTTCTAAAATGTATAATCAGAACTTCACATAACACAGAAGAGGATGTGATAAGTAACCGTCAGAACAGAATTTTTATTTAAAGGCACCAAACCACATATATTTCCAGTATATTCAAACATTCAAAACAAATAACACAAACCATTCCTCAGAGAACTGGTAAAAAATAGGCCTTCAAAGTCAATATATAGTTTCACTAAACTGGGTTTAACTCATTAATTTCTACAATCTTATGAACATAAAAACACAGTTCCTAAAATAAATATCCATGCTTTGGGTATAACTAAACAAATCAAAGAAAAATTACTTCCAAAACCTAAAATTCAACATGGCTGAAATAATGTGGAATTCTAACAGTGTTTTAAAATGTGAACTATTAATGGTTTTCAAGAGTCCATTTGGCACTTACTTTATTAAATGCAGATGAAGGCACCGTCCAACATGGAAAAAGAAAAGACAATATAATTTAGATCCTAAATAATATGGAAACAGAAATGTTTCAAATAAAAGAAAAGGACAACTAACCTGAATGAGATGCCACTCAAAGTCCATCATGTTTTTGATGAAGGTGGAAACCTGAACATTGACCGTCACTTTTTCTTTTGAATGGTCTTTCCTGTCTTTTTGGATACCATCTTCCCATGACCAGCTTTTGTGCCCCTTTCTGGGTTAATCCCAATGAAGCGACTAAAAAACAAAATTAAAAATGGGAAAATTCCTGAGAATACAAATAGTGTGGCATTTTGAATACAGCTGGTACAATATATAAATAAAGCTGTTTTTAATTACGTAAAGAGAAAACATCACCACCTTTGTCAAATGTTAATCATAACTTGCTTTAAAACCATGTCATTGT
>NW_015119939.1:0-2010 GCF_001443285.1 Poecilia latipinna
AAACTTTAAATTTTTGCAAAAAGAACCCCAAAAGGCCCCCAAAACCCCCAGTCGGGGGGGGCGCAAAAAAAAAAAAAAAAAAAAAAAAAAAACGCAAAACGGCTCATCCTTTCTTGCTGTGAATGAGGGATACATCGCTGGACATGTGAATTTAAAAGGAGATACCTGCCAAGCACAACAATGAAGCCAACGTCTGTCCCGTGTTGCCTCGGCTTTCTCCTGACAAGCGTCTTGTTTGGGGTCGTCTCTCCACAATCAGGTGAGTAAAAGCCAAGTGCTTGCCCCCCCCCCCCCTTTCCCGGTGTCTCATTGGAGCTGATAGGTGCGAATCGAGCGGCGGCAGAAACGTGCCTTACTTCTTCTCTCTTTATCAGTACAGTTTCTTGTTGTACATAAGCAACACCATGTCCATGTATTCGTTTTGTCTGAAACAACAGCAACTAGAGTCTCTCTGCTCCGCTGAAAGCGCGTGTGTTGGTCTGAGCAGATGGCAGGTCGTAGCTTTGAGCTACTTGTGATGAACCCAATCGAGTGACTTGCTGTTCTTCTTTTCCAAAGCTACACTGTTGAAATGAGGGCATTTGATGTCCCTCACACGCGTCCTTTTGCGCGAAGTAAATGCGCAGCAACGGGCAAAGTTGCTGCTGCTCCTGTGGATAAACAGGCTGTCAAATGCGCAACTGTCGCGAAAGTTGCTTTGATGCTTGGTTGTTTGCTACCCTTGCAGACTGATTTGTCCCAGATAACTGGGTGTGAGACGTCCTTTTATGTTTCCCAATTAATTGGATGAAGGTTTGCAAGACAGCAGGTTTCACGTGTAGCAGCTTTTTTGCTCTGCAAGCTTTATCACACAAAGGACACCCGCAACTTACTTCTGCATTGATTGCCTCTCATGAGTCGCGTGTTGTTGTGTGTTAGTGTTTTTGCTGTGTAACTCTTTAACCCGCCCACCCATATGCAGTCTTTTAACCGGCATTTAAGGGGAAAAAAACTAAGCTGGGAAAAATCAGTTCTTTTTTTTTCTTCCTCTCTGTCGCTTCCCTCAGGCATTACGTTGACAGCCAGTATTTCCGCGCACATGCAGGGCTTCCACTCTTGACAGTGGAAGTACTGTTTGTACAGTGCAATGACGCTCTTTATGCACAGGGCGGCATAAGGTGCACTCGGTGATGTGCTACTGATGGAGATGAAATAGGCTAAAGCGCCATCATAATCATGATCATCATAATGCATAATCATATTTTGGTTTCGACAAAAAAACAAAAAACAAAACAAAAAAACGAGAAAATCAAGCTCGGACTGGAATGAAAACAGGGAGTACAAGTACATTTGCTTCTTTCCGCTTCTTGGGTGTTGATTTACTGTTTTAATTAAGAATGAAAATTCATAATTAAATAACACGCTAAATACCAAAAAAAGGAACTATTTATCCATTCGACTGATTAATCAGAACATAGATTTATATATTTGTTCTTGCAATGCCAATTCGTTCTTGTGATTTTTTATTTGTTCATTCAAAATGTATCCCCTTGTTCTTCAAGTAAGTTTAACATTTTAACTTTTAAACCGTTTACATTGTGCGAGAGTTAAATTTAAGGAGTGAAAGTAATAAAAAAGTAATCCTCGAAAGTTTGTTCTAAGCTGCCCTTTTGCTCACATTTAGTTGCAATAATGTAAATTGCTACGCGACGTTGACTGCGTTTTGTAGGAAAATAATGACGTTGGCTGAACTCTTGCTGGACCCGAGCCTTTAAACCCAAGTGTATATGTGCTTTTATACGTCTTGCATTCTCTCAATGTTGTTTTTGTGTACAAACAAATGGAGTAAGGCGCACATTAAATTTGTATAAGTGGAAGAGTGTCGGGGCTTCTCCCACCCCTGTTTCAGCAGCGGAGCCCAGGATTAGGAAGGAGAAGACGAGAGTAATTCACTTTCACGCTAAAGCAAAAAAAAAAAAAAACAAAAAAAAAAAAAACAAACCTCTATGCCATTCCGTAAGCCAAACCCCA
>NW_015119940.1:0-2010 GCF_001443285.1 Poecilia latipinna
TTAGAGTTAGTCTCTGTTGTTATATTTGAATTAAAAGGTATATTTGAAGGATATTTGTTGCACTCTGATGACCTTAGACCTATTTTTCTTTTATTTCCAATTCTATCCGGTCACATTGAGAATATTCAGAATGTTCTTGTTATAAATGCTTGGGTTTTAGTATTATTATTATTATTATTATTATTATTATCATTATTACTATAGTTATTAGAAACTGAATCTGACATCAAGTTGACTACCTACAATATGTGAAAATAAACTGCAACAACCCTTCTTTCAAATGGTTCAGAAAGTGCAATTAGGAATTTTAAATAGATAATAAAGAATGAGGTCAATCTGGGCACAAAGCATAGAGTTAGACTGAATAGATTTGCCATTATGGATCGGGCACATTGTTACCGATACACAATCTAGATTTTCTTTGATATCAGGACCAATACAGATATTAATATCGGATGGATGCATCTCTAACCAGAGCATTGCTGGTTTTTCCTAAAAAAATGTGACGCCAGTTTCCTGCTCAGAATGGCAGCAGTGGTCCTGATGAGGACTTTCAAAATCCAAGTCTTGAAAATGTAAAGTATCAGATTATTCTTGTCCTTCATTTGACAAGATTCTTAAATGGAAACTACTCCTTTCTACCACATTCTCCTCTGCCCTTCAGTTACTTTGTCTTTTTGTTGCTGCAGACCTCCCACGGCAATGGCCCTACATGGAGGAGGACGCTCCCACTGACCAGCTGCTCTGTGACCAGGACAGCATCTGCCCTGGAGTCAAGGACGAACCAGAACCTCCACAAATCAATTTTCTTCGAACCAGCGTAGGTGACCGGATCCAGCCTCTCTCCCTGTTTGTACCTAAGGAGGAATCTTACGAAGGAAGCGAAGGTGCACATGCGGATGATATAAACACAGACCTCCCTCTGGTGTCAGGCTCTACGGTTGATGCGGGCACACAGTATTTTGGGTGTGGCTTTTGTGAGAAAACCTTTCAGTTTAGATCCAGACTGATTCGACACGTGAGCACCCACATGCGCAAAAACAAGTTGAGGTGCGGCGTTGGTAAGAAGTCGTTCAGCCAGAACTGCCAGCTGATCCACCACAAGAAAACCAACGGCTCTGGTGGAAAACCGCTCGGCCCACACGCCAGCTTCTCGACTGGCGCTGAGGTTGAGCGACTCCTCTGCAACACGTGTGGGAAACGCTTCAGCAGCCCCTACATCCTGAAGCGACACGCGAGAGTCCACACGGGCGAGAAGCCGTTTGCCTGCGGCGCGTGCGGGAAGTCCTTCAGTCGAAGGGACTACCTGCTGGGCCACATGAAATCCCACTTGGCCGAACCGCGAGTCCCGTCGCAGCCCGCCATCAAGCAGAGGGCCATCCGGGCGGCCAAGAAGCTCTATTCCTGCCAAGCATGCGGGAAATGCTTCACACAATACCGTTGCTTCTTGCACCACGCCAAGAGTCACAATCCGCTCGTCTGCAAGACCTGCGGGAAACAATTCAGTCAGTTATCGAGACTGAAGCGACACGAGTCGATCCACTCGGGCATAAAGGGGTTTCCCTGCGGCGTCTGCGGGAAATCCCTGAGTAGAAGGGACCACTTGGTGCGTCACATGAAAGTCCACGCCAAGAGCAACCCTTTTTGTTTGACGTAGCCAAAGCATAGATAGAAATGCAGCAGCTAAGGGCTGCAAAAGTTTTTAGTTTGATAGTGGTAATTTGACCGTCCACATGAGAGATGCTTTCTTCTCACAGAGATTGAGAAGAGTAAATCAAGTGTAGTTCAGCATGATGAAGACTACAACTGGTTAGTTTGGTTGTTGAAACATCAAATATACCTTAACATGCGCAGTGGAAACTAGGAGTGCACTGATTGTAGTTTTCTGAACTAACCAGTTACTGTCCGTCATTTAAAAAGCCTGACCTGCCCATTTCAATTTTGGCCAATATCAATTTCTTTTTGTCTGAAAATGTTAAATCGGTTCACCTCTAGCGGAAATGAGTTTAT
>NW_015119941.1:0-2009 GCF_001443285.1 Poecilia latipinna
AGAGCCCAGACACTAAAGCAAATAGGAGCTGATTTTTAACCAGCTAACTAGTTGGGAGCAAAAATGTTGCCAAGATTCACCACCCTTGTGTTTCCTGTCCTCTTACTGAGTTGACATGGCTGAAAGGGAATCTAGCTTGAAATTATCTTCTCATTTTATGAAAATTTCAAAAATGACAACAGTGGAGGAAGTCCTACATTTCTGTGGAGCTAAATAGGTGCCATAAAGTTTGCTCAAAAGAAAAACAATTGAAGCTAAACAAAATATTTGAAACTGAAATTTTGAAACCTGCTGCCACTTTTTCAAACAAGTTGTTTATTCACAAGTTGTGGGATGGTGAGATAAAAACACACAATAACAGCAAAACATGCCAGAACATCAAAATATTATTTGTGCATTTAAATTATCTTCTTATTCTCACACCATTGTTCAGCTGTTCTACCTTCATGCTTTACCTTTTATGGTAAAACGGCTTCGAATTGCAAAACATTTATTCAGAAACCCCGTCTGTTGCTTAACGTACTGGAAGTGGAGCTTTTTTCTCAAACTACCCACATCTTTACCAGTCAAACAGAAACTGACCACAAAAAATTTAACTGTGTGTTAATATGTATGTTACTGGCGCTTACCACAGCAAGCAAGCCAAACGATTTCTTGTTGACTGAGAAAATCATTTGGGTAAAAAGTATTTGTGTTTTCTGGTAACCAAAGTTCATACATTTAACTTACACTTTCATATCATGATTGTTATTTTCTAAGATAATAAACCCAGGCATCATTTAAGAAAACACACACACCTGTCAAAACAAAGCCAAACTGCCACCATTCCAAGTAAGATCCAGTATGTAAATCATCGTCATGGCGACCGAACATCCACAGAGATTAAAGTGTACAGTACATCCTTCATAATCTCTTTGACAGTAAAGTTGAGGGAATTTAGTCCATCAGTGTCGATATTCTCTGCTGTTTTTTGTGTTTTCACAGCGTTTTCTGGATTCACCTCATTGTGCAAGTCTCTTCCATGTTTGATCATTTTGTATTTTGCAATCTGAGCGTCCGGCCGAGTTATGGACATCCCTCTGTGGATGATCCTGTTGTACAGGTCGTCGTCCTCGCCACCCCAGCCCCAGAACGTGTTTGAGAAACCGTTGACCTTCAGGAACTGCTGCTGTGTCAGCAGGGAGACGCCACCAAAGGCAGTTTTTGAGGATAAGATGTAGTTAAATTTATCTATAGCCACTGATAAATGTCTGGGATGGTCAGAACATCTGTAGAGGTTCCTGTCGTCTATTGGCACCAGGTCTACATCCGAAAAGGCAAAACAGTCGTAATCGTACTCCTTCAGTGATTCATTAAATCCGATGTTCATCAGCTTGGCCCGGTTGAACGCTCCGTCTCCGTGCTGGTTGATGACGTACACACCGTAGTCCAGCTGCTGACGCATCAGGACCGGATGGAGGTAGTAGAGCCAGTGGTTCAGGTGTTCAGACCGGTTTCTGAACGGGACGATGACGGCCACCTAACGGAGGGTAAGTTTGAATCGGCAGAACCAGAGACATTAGTGCGATGACTGTCTGTGTTTCCATTCACCATCAATAGCTGACATTTAGAAAGTAAATTTGATTAGTGGAAACCAAAAACTCAGTTTTTGGTTTTAAAAAGTCTTGGCAGTAGGATGAGCTGGTATTATTTTGTTGTTGGTATCAAAGCATTTCTCATGTTCAACAACCAGACATGAAGATGGCAGGATGACGACGCAGCATTTTCCTTTTATGCCATCGCCTCAACAAACTGATTCACATTTTAACTGGATTTCTTATTTTATGGAATCACTGGAAGTTTTGCTTTTTCAACATTAGCAGAATGAAGAACAACGTTTTGAGTCCATCTGTAATGGAAATGCAGCCATTAAAACTGATTCTCTTACAACAGAATAAGATTTTAATCTGCACTGAAAAACAAACCAGTAGCTGCGTCTCCATTACAAACAAGAAACGGCATTGAAATCA
>NW_015119942.1:0-2009 GCF_001443285.1 Poecilia latipinna
AGTTAGAAGTTAGGTTAGTTCGTTAGTGTTGTTAGTCAAAGTTCATAAGACAGTTTCCTAATAACTACATTTATCTTCTTCAAACCAAGGCTGAATTCGTGTTTCGTATTAATTCTACAGTACAAGCAGATGATTCAGCTTCAACCAGATTGTGATACCAAAAGATGTAATCATCACCTTTAAAATCGTCCGTAAAGCAGTAGTAAAAGTATATTTATGAAACAAAACCTGCACTGTCCCTAAATAGTTTAAAATAAGAAAAATATCACACAGCTACTCACTAAAGTGACGTCATATTTACATAGCACTTCCTAAAAACCCATCAAAGGCCATCTGCATACACATTCACTCTCATTCACACTCAAGCAGACTCATCAACACCCCATTGTAAGAAAGATGCAGGATGTTACCCCAGATCAAACTGACCAAACAAAGTGAGGTGTGATCCTCCCCCACACTGCCGTGAGAGCAGGAAGAAGACCCCATTCTCAGTATTTGAAGGCATCTTTACATTAGTTGACCTGTAATGTAACCAATATATTTTTGAATTCTTCAGAAACTCTGGGAAAACACATTAAATAGTGTAATTCACTTACAGCAACTGAAAAGATTCCCCTGTTCACATGTAATTTGTTCGTCACACTCCCACATGTGAAATAAAGATATTTTGAACCATAAATTTAGAACTTCCCAATTTGTACTGATTCCATTTACCACATATCTCCCCAGATGACAAACCAAAATTAATCCTGTTGAAAGTCTTAAACACAATTATTATAACACCATGGTTGAAAGAAACATAATTATCCAGTAGTTCTAATGTTGTTCAGTTTTGAGTGAACCTGTTTCAAAAACTCCATTTTATACACACAACCTTATTTCATGATAGCCCACTGTTATTAAATGGCTACCCAGTAACTTGACCCCCTGTAGGAAAGTCCCAAAACCATTCATGTGGTCTTGTAATATGCAAAATGGACTGCACACGAAGATCGTCCTACAAGAAACAAAGTCATTCATTAGTGTTCCAACATGTCCTACATTAACAGTGTAGAAAACACTGTCAAGGAGAAAAACATCACATGTTCTCGTTTTTTTCTCTTGTTCCAATCAGTGAGGGTGTTCCATCCTGTGTCAGGAAACCTAGAAATTGAAGTGATTGTCAATATTACAATATTATAAAAAAGCAATGAGATCATTCCAGTGCCCCAGCCTGGAACTGATGCCACACATTTCTCCCACTGAGAAAGTAGAAACATCTGTAAATCTGTTAATTTGTACTTTTCATTTCAACATAAAACACAGTTCTAAAAGAAATTCACATCAAAATCCAAGAATCCTGATAGAGTGAGCTGGAAATGTCAGTGCTAACAGAACTGAAGCACTCCCAAATGCAAACGGAGTGGTCAATCAGCTCCAATGCTCTGTGAAACAAAACCTGTAACCAAAATGGAGAAGAAATCTCTGTCCCACAGAAACAGGAGTTAACAGAAACACAGCAACATAACATCCAGCAAAACAGACAAACACAAAAGAAAAAAAACCCTTCTGCACAATCTCAACAACTCAGACAGAGACAGACAGCAGCGCGCGGTGAAACATAAAATGGCGGAAGACAGACACAAAATCAGTAATAGATCAACCCGCAGCCAAGCACGCACACAAACACAGAGAAGCGTGCACAACAGAGAAACACACAGACGACGTCGTAGTTCAGCCAAGAAAAGACAGAAAAGAAAAGAAAATGTCAGGCGCCGGCTAAAAGAATGTATGACGCATCCTTTAATCTTCCAACTTCACTTTTACAAATCTCTTTTATTTTCATTTCAACTTCTCAGTCCTTCAAGGTGATTCAACCTGCTTCAGTCCTTTATACTCTTTGGCAACTCCAGGGTCCCAGAGAAGACGATACACCCCGTATCAGAGCTCTACTTACGGCGACCCGGTTCAGAGAGCCAGAGTAAAGGTGATTCAACCCGATTCAGTCCTTTAACTCACAGAGTAGGGTG
>NW_015119943.1:0-2009 GCF_001443285.1 Poecilia latipinna
GTCTGGGGCTTTATGCCCCTGGTAGGGTCACCCAAGGCAGACAGGTCCTAGGAGAAGAACCAGACAAAGCGCAGCCCGAAGACCCTTATGATGCACGAAAACTTTGGATCTGGCGTTCCTTCGCCTGGACGTGGGTCACCGGGGCCCCCCACTGGAGCCAGGCCTGGAGGTGGGGCATGATGGCGAGCGCCTGGTGGCCGGGCTTTCACCCACGGAGCCCGGCCGGGCTCAGCCTGAAGAGGAGACGTGGGTCCCCCTTCCAACGGGCTCACCACCTGTAGGAGGGGCGAAAGGGGTCAGGTGCAGTGTGTAATGGGCGGCAGCCAAAGGAGGGGACCCTGGCGGTCTGATCCTCAGCTGCAGAAGCTGGCTCTTGGGACGTGGAACGTCACCTCTCTGGTGGGGAAGGAACCGGCGTGAGTGTGCGAGGCTGAGAGGTTCCGGCTAGAAATAATCAGCCTCACCTCGACGCATGGCTCTGGATCTGGAACCAGTCTCCTTGAGAGGGGCTGGACGTACTTTTACTCTGGAGTTGCCCAAGGTGAGAGGCGCCGGGCAGGAGTGGGCATACTTGTTGCCCCCAATCTTGGCACCTGTACGTTGGGGTTTACCCCGGTGAACGAAAGGGTAGCCTCCCTCCGCCTACGGGTGGGGGGATGAGTTCTGACTGTTGTCTGTGCTTACGGGCCGAACAGCAGTTCAGATTACCCACCCTTCTTGGAGTCCTTAAAGGGGGTACTGGAGAGTGCCCCTCCTGGGGACTCCCTTGTTCTGCTGGGGGACTTCAACGCTCACGTGGGTAATGACAGTGAGACCTGGAGGGGCGTGGTTGGGAGGAATGGCCCCCCCGATCAGAACTCGAGTGGTGTTCTGTTGTTGGACTTCTGTGCTCGTCACGGATTGTCCATCATGAACACCATGTTCAGGCATAAGGGTGTCCATATGTGCACTTGGCACCAGGACACCCTAGGCCGCAGTTCGATGATCGATTTTGCGATCGTTTCATCGGATCTGCGGCCGTATGTCTTGGACACTCGGGTGAAGAGAGGTGCGGAGCTGTCCACTGACCACTACCTGGTGGTGAGTTGGCTCCGGTGGTGGGAGAGGAAGCCGGTCAGACCTGGCAGGCCCAAATGTGTAGTGAGGGTCTGCTGGGAACATCTGGCGGAGTCCCCTGTGAGACAGAGCTTCAACTCCCATCTCCGGCAGAACTTCGAGCACGTTCCGGGGGAGGTGGAGGACATTGAGTCTGAATGGACCATGTTCCGTACCTCCATTGCCGAGGCGGCTTATCGGAGCTGCGGCGGCAAGGTTGTTGGTGCCTGTCGCGGCGGCAACCCTCGAACCCGTTGGTGGACACCTTCGGTGAGGGAAGCTGTCAAGCTGAAGAAGGAGTCTTATCAGGCCTTTTTGGCCTGTGGGACTCCAGAAGCAGCTCATGGGTACCGGCGGGCGAAGCGGCATGCGGCTTGGGTGGTCGCTGAGGCAAAAATCTGGGCGTGGGAGGAGTATGGAGAGGCCATGGAGAAAGACTTCCGCACGGCTTCGAGGCGATTCTGGTCCACCATCCGGCGTCTCAGGAGGGGGAAGCAGTGCAGCACCAACGCTGTTTATAGTGGGGATGGTGTGCTGCTGACCTCAACTAGGGACGTTGTGGGCCGGTGGGCAGAATACTTCGAAGACCTCCTCAATCCCACCAACATGCCTTCTGTTGAGGAAGCTGAGCCAGGGGACTCTGGGTTGGGCTCTCCAATCTCTGGGGATGAGGTCGCCGAGGTGGTCAAAAAGCTCCTCGGTGGCAGGGCCCCGGGGGTGGATGAGATCCGCCCGGAGTTCCTTAAGGCTCTGGATATTGTAGGGTTGCGTTGGCTCGCGCGACTCTGCAATATCGCATGGATATCGGGGGCAGCTCCCCTGGATTGGCAGACCGGGGTGGTGGTCCCCCTGTTTAAAAAGGGGAACCGGAGGGTGTGCTCCAATTACAGGGGGGTCACACTCTTAAGCCTCCC
>NW_015119944.1:0-2008 GCF_001443285.1 Poecilia latipinna
GGTACTCCTTCATCAGAGCAGGTCACTGTGATGTTATACTCAGAGGCTCGCTCTCTATCTAATTCACCTTCTGTCACCAAACTGTAGAAATTATTTGTGGTTAATTTAAGAACAAAGGGAATGTCCTCATGTAAAAAACATTGAACATTTCCATTTTTACCTGCATCTGGATCCTGGATATTAATCATCGTAACAACTGTATTGGGATTCGCATTTTCAGATATTACAGTAGATTTTGACATAATTTTAATGACTGGTTCATTATCATTTATGTCTACAACATCAACCATCACTTTACATGAATCAGTTAGCCCTCCATTATCTCTTGCACGAACATTGATCTGAAAAAGCTTTTTCTTTTCATAATCCAAGCGCCCAATTAATGTAACTTCACCATTTTCTTCGTTTACTTCAAAAATCTGCCTTACTTCATCCATAGTGCTTGTTATGGAATATGTGATCTTACTATTCAAACCCTGATCAGCATCTGAGGCACTAACAGCGGTCACAACGGTGCCCTTTGCAGAATTTTCACTAACAGTCGCCTTGTATACTGGCTGCGTAAAAACAGGCGCATTATCATTCGCGTCTAACACTGTAATGAGAATCTGCATTGTTCCAGTCATCTGCGGCTCTCCTCCATCAACAGCTGTTAATACCAATGAAATGAACTCATTTTTTTCCCTGTCTAGAGGTTTCTGTAATACCATTTCTACATTCTTTGTACCGTCAGCCTGATTCTGTAATTTCAGCACAAAATAAACAGTGGGTTTAAGGACGTATGTTTGGAGGGTGTTAATGCCAACATCCAAATCCACGGCTCTCTCTAAGTCAAATGTTGCTCCAATAGCTGCAGTCTCGCTAATCATGAATTTGATTTCAGTTTTTTCAAAAGTCGGAGCATTGTCGTTGATATCTGTAATTTCAACAGTTACGCTGTAAAATTCCATGGGATTTTCCAGCACAATCTGAAAATGCAGAGCGCATGGCGTTGTGTCACCGCATAGCGCCTCTCTGTCTATTCTTTCTTTGACGAGGAGAACTCCTCTCTCAGCATTCAGCTCAACGTAATCGCTGCTATCACCAGAATAAACACGGCCGTTTCCTAACCTCAGTCGTTTAACATCCAAGCCCAAATCCTGAGCTACGTTACCAACCAACGAACCTTTCGCCATTTCTTCCGGAATGGAATAGCTGACTTGACTGATTACTGCTCTAAGAAGGAGAATGGATAGAAACAACAGGACTTGCCGTCTCATTGTGTAAGGAAAATATCGGTAAAAGAACAGTGCACCCTCCTGATCGTCCGCTTCAACGAAAGAAGAAAAAACAGATAAACAATCCTCAGAATGATGTGGGAAATAGATATCCTGCCGTCGTTGTAGTGTTAAAAAAATCCCAAATGAAGACAAAGCGGTCAACGCCGTCCCCTTCAATCTTATACATCTAAGCGGAGAGGAGGTGCTGCGTTTTAAATATTGTAACTGCGACGGAGCAGACAACAGCGGCCCACTGAGTCAAAACAAGAAAACTGCATGACATGTATTATGCAAAGTAAAAAAGTAAGAAAAAAATAGAGAAACGAAGAACTACGACTAAATAATCAACTGCAAAACTAGTTTATATAAAGTGCATAAGTAAGAATTAAAACGAAGAAAATAAAGTCTTTATCACATTGTATGGCTAATAGAAAATATGATAATGTTGCTCTCCAAGGTGCTGAAGGAAATAGTTGGTGCAAAAGGTTTTGAAATGATAAAAATTCTGTTTTTAAAGATAAATGAAACTGGGAGAAAAATTTCTAAGAACATGTATATTTAAAAAGATTATTTTTAGGTCACTGAATGCTAACCTCAAGAGGAGAGTCGGGTTCATCCAGGATGCTCTTCTCACTTTGCATCCGCTGCATTGTCCCTGTAGAACTGGAATCCATTATCAACATGTTCTGACTACCAGCTCTTCCAAAGTTAGTGTCACTCTTTCTGGAGTCAGTCGTCCTGCACACCTC
>NW_015119945.1:0-2003 GCF_001443285.1 Poecilia latipinna
CCTCACCGGGAACCTGGCCTTCCTCATCGCCCTGCTGGTTGGAATCGGACAGGCGGTGCATTACTAGCATCTGGGTCTGCTCAGCGCTCGTTCTGTTCGGTCCGTCTCAGATTTCATCACGTTCAGCGGTGATGCAGAGATCGGTCCGTTACGATCAGCTGAGGAGAAGTTACAAGTTCTAAAGTAGAGAAACTTCAGCGCATTAAAGTCTGAGTTAGTAACCAGCTGTGTGTTTATGCAGCCCAATGGCAGAAAATAAAGAAAAACAAAAATCACGTTTGGTTCACTTTCCACATGTCCAACAAATCCACAATTCTGTTTTTTAGACCATAGACTAGACGGGGTTCTGATCCAGGTTCTGGTTCTGATCCGATGGCTCCTCTAGAACCTCTTGAGGCGATGGAGCAGCGATCATCATAAATGAACGTTCCAGGAACTTCATCCAACTGACAGTGTCTTCAGTCAGAAGCTCTGCTGGACGCTGAAACACAGACCTCTACATTTCATTTTGCTCTGGGATCAATAATGATAGACTGATTGATCAGGATTCAAAATCTTTATTAGAAAAACCAAAAAACGTCACAGATGGCGTCACTCTGACAGCCAGAGTTTGAAGGTTCGGTCGTAGGAGCACGTGGCGATGAGCTTGCCGTCAGGTGACACGTCCACGCCCATCACCTGGAAACACACAACCAATCAGGACGCAGAGCTCAGATGGCCCAATCAAAGCCCGGGGCAGTCCTACCTTCCCCTCGTGTCCGGCTAGCGTCTTCAGCGGCATCCAGCCCGGGTGGCTCCAAATCTTCGCCGTGTTGTCGTAAGCTCCGGTCAACAGGAAGTGACCGTCAGTGGCTGCAGAGGAAGTGAGGTCAAAAACACAGGAAGTGATGTCAGAGACAGGAAGTGAGCTCAAACTGAAGAGAAATGCTTTAGTTTTTGTTACGTTGGAATCGGACGGCAGACAGCAGGTTCTGGTGGGCGGGGACTGTATACAGGCACTTCCTGTTGCGGAGCTCCCACACCTTACAGGTGTTGTCACCACTTCCTGTGGCCAGGTGATGGCTGCAGGAACAACCAGGAAAAGATGATGCACCGACTGATCGCTCCTCTGATTGGCTGAATTTCTGCAAACTGTGGTGAGATTGGCTGACCCGTTAGGACTGAAGTGAACGCTGTAGATCTCCTTCAGGTGTCCCTCCAGGAAAACCACGCAGCGCCCCGTCCTCAGGTCCCACACCCTGCCAAAGGCATCGAGCCCTCTGATTGGACGAGAAACAGGCAGAACTAATGGCTGACAGAGAACCTGATCAACAATCAGACTTATTGACAATCATAAAGGAACTTCATAAATGATCCACTGAAAACGGCGTCAGAACAGAAGTTTAATTAGCAGTGACATGTGGTTCCACACCTGTCATAATGGAAAAACATAATGATAAGGTCATTTATATTGCTATATGCACCCTGTGCTTTGTACTATAAAGTACTTATTTTTCATTTAGCTTAACCAACTTTGATTCTTTTCTTCAAAATCTCTGAATTTTGAGCGTTCAGAAGCTCAGCAGGTGAGGCAGCAGCGAGCTGAGCCTCACCTGGACTGATCAACCTCTGGCTCACTGCACTGGCTGCCATTCGATGCTCCTCGAATTTCCAATATTTTCATATCGGAAATATCCATTTCCGATATGAAATGGATAAAAACATTTAATATACGAACTGATTTCCATAATTTAGCTCATGTATATAATGTACAGTGTTTTTTGTCACTAACTGTGTGTGTATCATGTTTTGTGTGCGGAGGAGTGATAAGAAACGGCAGAGAACAGACTTGAGGGGAGGCAGGCAGTTCTCTTGCCTCATGGCAGGGGGCGCTCATGATCCCAGATATTGTGACTGCACAACTGCAGAGTAAGAGACAGCGAGCTAGCCATGGAGCTAGCCAAGTGCAGCGATCTATTTAGTTTTTTCCTCATACTCCAGCAATCACTTGTTAATAATCACAA
>NW_015119946.1:0-2003 GCF_001443285.1 Poecilia latipinna
CAACGATCACGCAGAGGTTGCTTCACCTTTGGACTCAGACAAAGAACACTGGTACTTACCATCCTTTGGTGTGTACCACCCACAAAAACCTGACCAGCTGAGAGTAGTTTTTGACTCAAGTGCAGAGTTTGAAGGACTGTCCCTTAACAAAGTTTTAAGAAGACCCAACCTAAACAACACTAATAGGTGTTCTTATGCGTTTTAGAAAAGAACCAGTAGCATTTTCAGCTGATGTGCAACAAATGTTTTACTGTTTTGAAGTGAGAGAGGATCATAGGGATTATTTGAGATTCCTTTGGTATGTGGATAATGATACCAACAAAGACATTTGTCTCTACCGACTGAAGGTTCACGTCTTCGGTAATAGTCCATCCCCAGCGGTAGCTATTTACTGTATGAGGCGTACTGCAATTGAGGGAGAAAAAGAGTTTGGCCATGACACAAAGCAGTTCATAATGAGGAATTTTTATGTCGATGACGGTCTTACAACCACAGCAACAAGAGAAGAAGCCGTTGAGATACTCACAAATGCACAAAACATGTTGACTCAGTCAAATTTGAAGCTACATAAAATAGCCTCTAATGACCACAAAGTAGTCGAAGCGTTTCCTGCTGCAGAAAGAGCCAAAGATCTAAAAGACTTGGACATGGAGTTGGACGACATACCTCTGCAAAGGAGCTTAGGAGTGCTGTGGAATCTTAAAAGTGACTGTTTCACTTTTCATGCCACAAGTGAAAAAAGGCCATTCACCAAGAGAGGTGTCTTGGCCACCGTTAACAGTTTATACGACCCATTAGGCTTTGTTTCACCCATCACAATGCAGGGGAAATCTCTTCTCCGTGACTTATCCACACAGCAGAAAGACTGGGATGAACCACTTCCTGCAGAAAGAGAAGCGGAATGGGACAAATGGAGAAATTCGTTGAAGGATCTGGAGAAGCTACAAATACCCAGGTGCTACTTCTCATTCTCTCAGTCTGTTGCTGCAAGGAAAGAACTATGCATATTTTCAGACGCCTCTACCATGGCTATAGGAGCAGTGGCATACCTGAGAGCTCTCGACAGTGAAGGTCAGTGGCACACAGGTTTCATCATGGGGAAGTCCAAAGTCGCCCCCCGACCTGCTCACACTGTTCCTAGATTGGAATTATGTGCAGCAGTTTTAGCTGTAGAAATGTATGAACTCATTAGAGATGAGATGGACATTGAAGTGGACACTGTCAGATTTTTTCAGATAGTAAAATCGTCCTACACAACAACACAAAGAGATTCTATACTTATGTGGCCAATCGAGTGATTCGAATCAGGAAGACCACACATCCAACACAGTGGGTTTACATATCCACTAGTGACAACCCAGCAGACATAGCCACTAGACCGATCCCAGCTTCTACATTAGCTTCCACAAACTGGTTTGGTGGTCCTTCTTTTTTGACACTACATGATATTGAGACATCACACTGTCATAGTTTTAGTCTCATTAACCCTGAGACAGATACAGAGATCAGGCCTGATGTGAAAACCTTTGTTACTAAAACCTCAGTAACGCTGCTGGAACCATCTCGTTTTGAAAGATTCTCTCATTGGATGAGATTGTGTTGCACTATTGCATCACTGAAACGTGTGGCAGCATCATTCAAGAAAACAGATACAGAAAGTAAAGGTTGGAAGTGTTTCAGTGATGGTAACACTGCAGAAGAAGTATCCAAAGCAGCCAAGTTTATCATTCACACAGTACAAAGTGAAACATTCAAAGAGGAGCTCAGGTGCATAAAAGCAAATCAACCACTTCCAAAACAGAGTTATCTTCAAAAGCTAAACCCTGTCATTGATGGAGAAGGACTTCTCAGAATAGGAGGACGTCTGGCACCTGCTAACCTAACAAAAGAGGAGAAACATCCTGTCATCATTCCAAGGTCTCATCACATATCTATCCTTCTTATCAGATACTATCATGAGAAAGTAGCGCATCAGGGGCGTCACATAACAGAAGGAGCAATCA
>NW_015119947.1:0-2002 GCF_001443285.1 Poecilia latipinna
CAAGTAAGGTACATTTCAGTCTCTAATCAAAGTTAATGCAAACGACACTGCTTGTAGATATTGCTTAAAAGCACTCTACGGTGAGAGAGTGTTAGTGTGTGTGTTAATCCATCAGTCAGGGCGAGGGACTCAAATTAGTGGGTCAGATGGAAGTTGGTTTAGCCACTAAGACATTTACAGATTTCTCCAGGTTAATGCCAGGTCTAAACAAAACCCTTTAAACACACAGGCATGCACAACTATACTGTACAGCTGTAACAGGGAACTGTTACTGTAACAGTTCCTCACAGGGAACTGTGAGGTTCCCTCTTTGGACTGTGTTCTGGATGGAGTGAGGTACAGCTGCCCTCTCACCGATGTGGACCCTGAACGTCTGCAGCTGAAGCTCCAGCCGGCACACAACGCCAAGACTTTTCAATCGCACAAACACAGTGAGTACAGAGAATACAGAGGAGGTGAGAAGTGGCAGCGGTGGCGGAAGTCCCTCTGTGCCTATCTGAGCATATCAGGCTAAATTAAAAACACACAAGGGGATGATAAGACCACAGGAAGCAGTGCAGACAAACAGCGGTTAACCAGGTCTGTGACGTGGCTGTACAGCTCCCCCTAGTGTTTGATTTGTGCCATTACCTCTAAATCAGTACATAGGACACTGATTAGCTGGATAACTTGGGATTTAGTTCCTTGTAGGTCACTATAATGTTAAATACCGACCCCTGGTGGACATTTTTAGACATTACATTCATGTTTTTTTTTCTTTTGAAAATATACCTGTATTATATTATCTATGCACATAAAAATAAATGGAGGAAAAAAAAGGTTACAGCAAACATGAAACATACAACCTTGCAGTCGGTCATGTGTTCTACAAATATATTTACGCCCCTTTTTCACGAGTTGTCAGGATTAAGAGAGGAAAGGTTGCTGATTTCTAAATGTGAAAAATGGCGAAACTTTTGCTTCCGCTCAATAATTACAAATTAACTTTTGCAAAACACTGTGTACGACGTAAATGGTGGGGTTATGCAGAGTATATTTTCAAAAGAGCAACAAAAATGGGATCTGTTAAACCCTACGTTTTGACTCAAGCTACAGTTATTTTATCTTATATTTTTTCAACAGTTCGTCCCAATTCGCCAGTGCAGGTGAAAGTGAGTGAGAATAATGGTGACTGGGTTGTGGAGTGGTCTCCACCAGCTGAGGCAGCTACAAAGCTGTTGTACCAGGTCCGGTATCACCAGGCCTCAGATCAGGTGAGAGGATTTTACGTCTCTGTTTTTATCTCCCTGCTTTCCACTGTAGCTGCTAATCACCACAGCAGCTCTGGAAAACGGGCCTGAATATTCATAGGTTGTGTGTAAATTTTTTATTTCTGCCGCCAGGGATCCTCCGTGCAGCTGGACATTCCCGAGGGGTCCACATGGGTGAACATCCTGGGAACGTCCCTCGTGCCGCTCCAGGACTACGAGGTGGAAGTGAGGTCACTGGTTGCCCCAGGAGCAGGTTCCAAATACGAAGGAATCCCCTCAGAATGGTCTGAACCTGCGAACTGGACCTCAAATAAAGGTGCTTACAGTATTAGTGTGCGTAGTGTTGATGTTATGAGCAGGACAACCTGTTTAATCTGGTTTCTGCTCCTCGACAGCCGCCTGGTCCGTCTCCAAACTGATTTATTTCTTCTGTGGCGTGATTGCAGTCGCGCTCTTTCTGACTCTGTACCACACCGTTCCAGTTTGCCGGAAGTAAGCGCTGCTTTACGTTGACTGCAACGTATAAAATGCAGTTAAAACAAAAGTCAGAATTGCTGATTTTATGTTTAAATGGTTTGTTTTAAATTAACACCCATTTATGTTTTTCACCATTAAGGGAAGTTGTGATGTGGGTGGACTCGGTTCCCTCTCCAGGCAAAAGCAAGATCCTGTCTGAGATCAAGGTGAGACTGGATTATTTTCTTAAAGTGACTAAAGTGTTAAAAAAAATTCACATTGTGTATAAAGTAATG
>NW_015119948.1:0-2001 GCF_001443285.1 Poecilia latipinna
CTCCAAATGGCAAAAAGTGTTTCGCCTGTGATGGAAAAAACTGCATGAAAACCCTTAACTGTACAGGGGATGAAAATTACTGTGTCGAAGTAACAGGTGAGAGGCCAACATGTCTGCATGCTTCATATTTATCCTCAGAAAAATGTTAAGATCAGATGCAAATGTGTTACTCGCATCATAACTATTTTTATTTTTACAGGAAATGTACAAGGAGTAAGTCTGACGACGAAGGGATGTGCCTCTAAGGCAGTGTGCTCAGATCAGATTTCTTCAGTGGTGAATCAGGTCACTTCACGGATTCTTGGACAAGTCATTGGAGTAAAGTTGAGCTGCTGCCAGGGCGACTACTGCAACAGCGCCAGCAGTGCCAGTCCTGTCCTGCTGCTCCTGTTGGTGCCTCTGTTGTTTTCTAGCTTATTTTCTTAGCTCACTGAAAATTCTGCATTGCTGCCATGTTTTCTTTTTAATCACAATTTATTTAATAAATGTGATCATTTTATCTGATTTTATAAAAATTTGGTTAGCAAAGCAAAAGTTTGGAATTAACATCATTCTCTATACTTTATTGTTGTATACTAAAAAAATCTTCCTCAATAAACACAATTTTTTTTTCTTTTTACATTCTGGGTTCAGTAGCTTTGCAATGCTAAGTGTTTATTTTTGAAACAACAAAATGACTTGATGTTATAAATGTGGAATGAACTTCTTTCATTTTCTTTGTTTTAAAATTAAAAAGATTATAGAGCCTGAATGGAGACCTAACCTAAATTCAACTGAGAAAGAGTCACACAGAGAGAAAATAGCTGTCTCACTTTGTTAGCTCATTGAAATTATTGCATTGCTACAAACTTTTTAAAGCATAATTAATTTAATAAATCTGTTTTTTTTTCCTGTTAACTTAGTCTCTGTAAATTCACTAAGATAAGACCAGGCAAAATTTTGTGAACATCATCAATATTTTATTGCTGTTGTAAACTAAAAACAAATCTTGCTGAATAAATGAATTAAAAATAATTATGTGTCCAGTACCTTTCTGATTCTAAATGTTTATTTTGAAACTGATGCAACTGAGAAACACTAACTGAAATTATTAACAAATGTGAACAGAAAGGCTAGTGAGTAAAAGGAGACAGATGTGGGTGATTTTTTTAAGATAATTGAATGGCTTTTATTACATGGAGCAGCCTCTTTAGCCCCAAAGCATGAATGCTGCTGAGTAAAAAGAAAACACGATATTTGTGATATCCATCTCTAAGGCGACATTCACACTGCAGTCTGAAGTGACCCAATTCAGATTTTTTTGCCTTGAAGAACTACAAATCTTTGCAAAATACTATCTGATTCTGTAAGACACCCATTAGGAGCTCGGACGAAATAGATTTCAAGATACCTTGAAACAGATCTCAAAGCAAAGATTAATCCCAGATAAATCTACATAAAGACATAAATGTAATTTTTACTTTCACTTGAGTAATTTTATCATGAATTATTTCTATTCCTACTTGTGGAATAAAACTTGTGGATCCTCGATCCAGTGTGAATAATGTCACCAAATGAAGAACCAGCTTGTTTTAACCAAACATTCACCAGACACAGAAACACACCTGCAGTTTTTGTGAAAGTTTTATTTCAAAGGAAACTGATCTGGAAAAATTTGCCTGATTTTGTTGTTTTGTGATTATGTTATTTAATTGGGGTGATGGTGACACTATGGTGCCAGGAGTTCACCCCACAGTCGGTGTGTTGTTGGTTCAATCCCAACTCAACCCTCTTCCTGCTGTTGTGTCCTTGGGCAAGACACCTGCCTTCTGGTGGGGCAGCAGAATGCCCAGGACAGCTGTGGCTGCTATCCAGTATGTGAGTGTTTGGGTGTATTCCCTATTAATTAGTGTAAAGAACTTGGAATTGCATTGTTGCTGAAAATGTGCTATATAAATAAAATTACCTTGCCTTGTGTATATTTTAAATATCGAAAGTTGGCGTCTATTGCTATGAATGTTA
>NW_015119949.1:0-2001 GCF_001443285.1 Poecilia latipinna
AGAAATAATAATAAAAAATTGGGAAAATTAAAACCCATTTTGTCCCTATTCTCAAGAATAATTGATTGCTATGTCAAATATAGAAGGTTTCCTACCATCGATTCCCCCCCACCACTACCTTTTTGTCATGTTATAAGGTTTGTTATAACATGACAAATATATTTTTAGATTTGGTCTGGAACCCTCTAAATAAAACAGTTTGCAACAAATTTTCTTAAAACTCCCCTAACTGTTAAATAGAGCCCACCTCAGAACAAGTCCAGCGTTTCTGTAAACATTTTCATAAAGAGAAAGGGCTGGGCAGGGAGAAAAGTTGTGACGAAGTGTCAAAAGGCTGTCTGCGCATGTCTTAAATTTATTCATTTATTTATTTTTAATCAAGTTGTTCTTTAATTTGTTAATCACAGGTCTTACATTTTGTAGAGGCAGGTATACTTAATGTACTTTTTTCCCCCTCATGGGTATTTGCTGTCAGGCAAAAGTTTGAGCTGCATGCAAACATTTTAATTCTGTTTTAGTGACTTTTCGGTTGAGGATACACAGCCTGCTAGCCAGCATTTTTGCCTCTATCATGAAGAAATGCAAATTTATCGGCAGTTGGCTGGATGACGTTCACTGACTCTCTTTTGCTGCTAGCCCATGCAAAGCTGTGTGACAAAAAAGAAGCTTTTTAAACTTGAAACTGTGGGGATTAAAGTTGTAGCGATGCAGTGTAAGAAACGCAAAAAAAGACTCACGGTTTTAGTTATGCTTGATTGTAATGTAGTAAGTTATCCCAGACAATCCCGATTGTTGCTCTTAAACACAGTATCATTCAAGCTAGCATTAAAAAGGAGCCTTAAAAAGTCTTAAATTTGACTGGGATGAATCAGAGTTAGAACATAAAATAGCATCCCAAACCTTGAGCATTAATGTAGCAATTCTTTTTTCCACTGTCTGAAATTGAAAATAAATCAAAACACAAGGATATTGTACAGAACAAGTTAAAATCGGTAAGACAGCTGACTAAAAAACAAACAACAAAAAAATTTGCAACTTAGTAAAAGTAAGCATTACTGGGACTATATGAAAAGGAGTTTGAAGTTTGGTTTTGAACTAAGGGAGCGAGTCAATGCAGAAATCTGTCCTTTGTGGAGGCACAGTACAACAAAAGCCACTGTTGAAAGAAAGCCTCAAGAAGATGATTTAACGTTATTAGTTCTTGGATAAAGGATTATTGGATATTTTTCCCTTTGCTTTTGAAATAAGAACATTTATTTGTAAACCCCAAGAATCTATTTTGCCCCAATTTATTGCCCTGTCTTGTGGGAATCCTTAAGTAAAGCCCCTGCATTCCTCCATAGATGCTTCACAGCTGTTTTCCAGTCAGGTAACTTACTGTCTCCTCTGTGGCCATCAGTTTTTTTGTTTTTTGTTTTGGTGGGAATTGGGGGGGTTGTTTTGTCTTTTCTTCTGTTTGACGCAGTTTTGCAGCTGCAAAGTTTCATACTCCTTACTTAAAAGGCCTTCCAACAATGGGCAAATCGACGTCATCCATTCGAATGCCATTACTCCTTTCAGTGAGCTGTCAAGGACAGATGTACCGGAGAGGAAGCAACACCTGAATCACAATGAGGCGTTATGAAGCGACAGAGAAGGCTTTGCGAGAACTGAAATTATTTAATGCACCGCAGTCTCTTTCTTCGCCTCCCCTCTACGCTATGAAAACCCGTGGAGTCAGAGATATCCCTCAAGATTTGCTTCTATTTCTGTGGAGCTGATAGCCAGAAACGCAGTAATCTGCTTCAGTGAGAGAATTTACATTTTCAGTCTCGGTGACTCTTTTCTGTCGTGGAACAGGAGTGGAAACGTTGTGTGAGAGTGGCATGCAGAGGACAGGGAAAAGTGTTGGTTCACATAAAGGCATGTAGAAAAAATTAGGACACCCTGTGTTAGGTAAATTGTATTATTATTATCAAATGTTGTTATACCTTTATAATATTCTTGCTTTATGTACACTTA
>NW_015119950.1:0-2000 GCF_001443285.1 Poecilia latipinna
CAGAGGTGACCAAGACATTATGTCTCCAAGATGGTGATGGATATGAGATCATCTGTCCAAGCAGAAACAGGAAGTGAGATTTTTGAGATGCATGAAGGAAACAGGTGCAGAGGGCAAACAGAGAACTTCAGAAAGTTCAGTTCTAAAAAACAAGGGAGTTCATCTGAAGGTTGAGGCCAACCAAAAGGCAGTTGACGTCAAGGAAAAACGCACGTGCGGAAAGAAAGTGTGTGGCTGCTGATAAGAATAAAAAGACACCAGTCAGGAGGATCGGGGTTCTTTGTTCCGCAGCATTCGAGTCAAGCACACATGGAGATGCAGAATCAACGGAGGGCTGCGTGATGATACCCTGGGACGACTGCTCGCTGCACAAGGAAGGGACAAGATCCGTTTACCCACAACCCGGGATTCTGATTCGACTGCGGCCCTACACTCAACCCAAAGGATTACAACGATGCTGCAGTGGACATGGGGGATAGACCAAGATCTTTTGTGGATAAAGAACTGAGTTCACTGAGGATTCTCACCAGTTCAACTTTGGATTTATTCTGAAAGGACTCTGCCAAGACAAAGACAGGACTCCATTCATGGACGTTAAAAGTTTTCTGCTGCCAAGATCGCCCCTGCATCTGGGTTTGAGTAATACTGCCTCCCCCAAAGCCTCTATTTAGATTAAGACACAGTGTAGGGTTAGAAGTAGGAGTAATTACTAGAAATTAAACTTTAGAAGAGCTAAGCTTTTGCATTCATGAGCTTAGAAAGGGAATAAAGCAGACATATGTATCAATTCCGCCAATTCACTTTGAAAATGCTTTATATGCAAATAAACTTATTTCTTTACTTACAGAGAACCCAGCTGTGTGAGGTGGTTTGTTCTAAGCTTCAGACTGTTTAACTTATATGACTATTTTTTCTTTCAACTTCTGAAATTTACATACATTTCTGTAGCATTTTAAACTGTTTGACTTGAGTCATAACTTTCAGATACCCAACAACAAGCCATACCTGCCAAGTCTCCCGCTTTGGCTGGGAAACTGCCGTGCTCCCATATTAGTATTTTCCTGTAAATAATGGTGCCCTCCTCCACACCCCCACTCCTACTATAGTTTCAGCCTTCCCGCTCTTTGTATCAAGTAAGCTGTGTGTTTAAGTGTAACAATATGTCTCTTGGGAAGCTAAAGGTACAGTAACACATGCAGACAGGAATGATGGTAAAAGGGAGAGTGCTTCACTAGCAAGAAAAAAGGATTTTTTTTCCTACTCCTTAGCTTAGTACTGCGATATTCAACTCCAGTCCTCAAGGATTGGTGGCCTACATCCTTTAGATATGTCCCTGGTCTAACACACCTGAATGAAATGGCTGAATCAGCTTTTTATTATGCGGTCAGGTTCTCCAGTGTCCTCCAAATGACCTCATTCAGGTGTGTTGAGGGAGAGACATCTAAAAGCTGCAGGACATCGGCCCTCAAGGATCGGAGTTCAAGACCCCTACACATTAGTACGATTAAATTTTAGAGGAGATTTTGTCATGTATTTTCTTGACTATTGTATTAATTATCATTTTCTGCAATTCTCTAAAAAAATATTTGGTAATGCGAAGACCTTGTATTCAACTTTAAATGTCATCTAGCCTCTCCACAGTAGGAAGCTGTGGGTGGGTGGGTGTGAGAATGTGGAAGTTTGTATTTTAATTCAAGCACAAAATCATTAACAACTTCTTAAGAAGTGTTAATACCTAAATGTTTATCTGGTCAGAGATCAGAGACTCTTGGCCTCCTAACAGTTTGAGGTTCATATGGATTCAACAGACAAGTAGTAAATACACAGATCCAAGCCCTTTGATCTTTCTTAAATATACTAGTCAGTGGTGTACTTTATATTTTTGAAACACAAATATACACTGACAAGAAAAAAAAAAAAAAAAAAAAAAAAAAAAAGGAAAAAAAACCCCAAAAAAAATTTTAAAAAAAAAAACATTTTTTAAAATTTTACTGGAAAAA
>NW_015119951.1:0-1999 GCF_001443285.1 Poecilia latipinna
TTTTTTTACCGGGCTAATGTAGATTTCTTTCAAAACAAGAAAAACAATATCTTCTGTCAAACAAAATTATTAAGAGTACAACTGGTCTTAATAATTAGTACATTAGTACCTGATGTCATGATGTCTAGATGGATCCTCTTTTCCTTGTAAGTACTTCTCTAATATAAGGCTCACAACTGAACTGTTGACAAACTCAACGGATTTTAACTTCAGGTATATAAGTTAAATTAAAATACTATCAGGTGCAAAAATGTCGACCAATCACAATCCTTCAAAACAATGACAACTTCCTTTTAGGAATTAAACATGGCACCAAGAGATTAATTGTGTGGACAGGCAAATAAGTTGGACTACTTTTACATACCACGTTAGAGAATAAAGTTAATAAAACACAAGACGATGTCGACTGGGAATCTTGTCAAAGCAAGTTCCATGTGCGCTCTTTCTTCCTTACAACTCGATGTATTGGAGAAGTTGGGTTTGTAAAAATCAAATAAGTAAAACGCATTTGAACCAAAAATTAGTACCTAACAATGGTCAAGTCTCAGGCCAGTGGTAGGAAGTAACGAAGTGCAAGTACTTCGTTACTGTACTTAAGTACAATTTTCGTGTATCTGTACTTTACTTAAGTAGATTTAATAATGGATACTTTCTGCTTTTACTCCACTACATTTTACAGTAAGTATCTGTACTTTCTACTTCACTACATTTCTACAAAACTGTCGCGTTACTCGTAACGTGCAAGTGGCATTGCACTTTTGTTTCCGTTAAAATGTGAAGTTCAGGGTCTTAAGGTGGCGCCGTAAAATCCAAGCAATAACGTGACTTACGTGTCTGTTGTCACCCATGCCTCCACGTTTACTCACACGCGGAGCTCCAGACATGCGCAGTGGTTTCCTCTGAGCGGGAGAAGATGTCTGTCTGATCGTCAGTAATATAATAGTGCTGCATAAACCATAATATATGGCGACATGTAAAATCAGCAGCGCTTCGCTTTCACAGACGGTGGGGACTTCTGTCCAACTTTTAGCGTCACTTGGAAGGAAAGCTTAAAGAAAGGTAAGATCTGTGGACGTGATGCTAGCAACGCTAGCTGTACTGACTGAGACACACGTTGCATCTGCGATAAAAAAAAAAGTTGTCACTCATGCACTGAATTATTGTGTGGAGGTGTTGACTGAGGTGTCGCAAATATGGGACAACCCTGTGACCAAAGTGCAATATAGTAATATGACATTCAGGACCCGATTCTTCTGGACGGATCTTTACTAAGGTTGATAGGACTGAAACCTCACTGAGAGCCGTTCTTTGTTCTTGTAATGCTCTGCGTACACTGCAGTAAGTATTGTATTTAATATATATATAAATGGCGAATAAGTAAAACAAGAACGCAGAGCATGCTCATTGCTCTTTGTTTTTGTCGCCCGTCATGGTGGCAGATTTCGCAGCAGGAGGGAGGATGAAAACAGTCACGGTGCTCCTTCTGCTAGGTTACTTCTTGCTTATTGCGCTTTGGGACAGTGTTCATAGTTGAGCGTTGACCGTTAATTGCTATGTTTAATGGTGCACAGTTTTGGTTTCTGACATTGGCAATATGGGCAACCGCCCAGGGCGTTATTTTTTTTTTAGGGATGGCAGGAGACCTCTGCGTATTGTGTCACAGAGATCAAAGCAAAACAGAATGAAGAAGAGTTTGAATTGATACTGGTTAAATTTATTTCACCTCTAAGTTTTTAATATCTAGGTGTTTTTATGGGAATGTGGATCTTTCAGATCAATTTGAGAAGCAATTTTGATATGTAAACTTAATTTTATTGTGTCACGTAGCGTGGGGTGCTGGTCTTTGTCTTGTCTTGGTCTCGGGTTCGGTGGTCTAGACTAGAACTCTGCAACGTTGCTCCTTGGTTCCATGTCCTCCCCTGCCAGTTGGATTTCTTTCAAAATAAATGCCACTAGTGGCAAAAAAAAGTGAAGTTCATGCTATGTTTGGACAGGAGAC
>NW_015119952.1:0-1999 GCF_001443285.1 Poecilia latipinna
AAACATTACCCTTTTTGTGTTTTATAACAGTTTGCCTGCCTGAATTTTTTTTTTTTTTTTTTTTTTTTTTTTTTGGTGGGGTACTGGGGTAAAAGGGGTTTTAAATCCAAATGCATATCACAGTTGTTTTTTTATTTTTGTAAAAATACATCTTCTCCTTTCCACTTCATATTCATGTCAGAATGAACCGCGTTGCGACGTTGCAAAATGTGGAAAAGCCCATGCGAGTTGGAGCAGACGCTATGCAAAAAGTTCTCCTGCTGCATCCTTTTCTCGCAGGTGGTGTCTGATTAAGCCCATGTGTGAAGAAAGCCACCCACACTCCGGGTAAATCATGAAGCGGGAGAGGAACGCGTGCAGATGGACACGAGCTTTTGCATTTTCCCCTGCCTACGTTCAGAGTAGTGCATCTCAGTGGGAGTTTTTCTGATTTTATCCAACTTGGCTGGCTATAATTTGCTCCGTCTCGGGATGATACCTAAAGGATTAAAGTAAAAGCCCTGATGGATGTGTTTTACAGCTCACCCCTTGATATTGCAGACTCCTGTTTTTTTTGTTGTTTTCCGTCCATACAGCTGACCACAGCGAGCTGAGCTCTGCTTTCTGGCCCAAAGACAGATGTCACAGTGCATTATGGTATTAATGACTCAGTGAAAAGGACAGGCACTGGCAATTAGAGGTGTGTGCGGATGTGGAAGGTAAGGCACTGCTTCTGAGCCGCTCTTCCACTGTCTGGAGAACTGGACCGAGGGCATGTTGCAAAATAATGACTCCTGCTTTTGACAGTAGATAAAAGAAGAAAAGATAAGGCGGAGATATAGATAGGAGTAAAAAATAGGATGCCCAAGTATAAGCTCCTTTAATGATCAGCAGGCAAAATAATATTTTTAGACTCATTTTATGGAGATTTTGACACTTCTTATAAATTGAGCAAAGGAACAATTTCCTTTGATTAGAATAAAAACGAAGGAGTTGGGAGAGGTAGAAAAATAACCTACTGAAAACTAAATTTAGAGCCTCGCTAAATTCCAAAAACACCTATATCGGAACATTGTTTCCCAAAACGGGTCAGTCGAGGTATTAGTGACAGCAGCAGTTAAGCGGGTGAAACTGGATGACTGTGGGAGACAGAATGAAAGAGACAACTGACTAAGTGGAGGCCTGGTTTCCCCAGATTTATTTCCATAAGGCCGTACAACATGTGATTCTGTAGGTGGGTTCTTTGATTATGCATTGTTATAATGAAAAACAGTAAGTATTGTGCTACCTTTTGAGCCGTGACTTCCATAGCAACATCTATTTACGGAGGCAGCAAATTCTGATGCGTCATCCAACCCCTTACTGCTCACGCACACAAGTCTTTGGGGAGTCTTAAGGAGTTACATAAAAAGAAAAAGGAAGGAGGGATACCAGGAGCGAGTTTGGTGAGCATTTCGGTCAAAACGCAGGTCAAGATGCCTAAATATATGACAAGGCAAATAAAATTGCCTGAGCTAGTAGACTGCAATGCTACATTGGTTTACAATCAGCAGTAAAAGCAAATGCACTGATTTGTATTTTGTCATTGAAAAACCATAAAATTCAATGGATTTGTTAGGATTTTAATGGTAGACACACAGCAGCCAGGCAAGTAGCATCAGTCAGAGAAGAAGACTAGAGAGTGCCATCACCAGGTTGACATGACAGCTGTCAAACTAATTGGTCTTGTGACTTTTTGTATTTTATTAGAGTTTGCTGTGGATGTTGATGTGGAAGGCCAAGGGAGGCTGAATATGCCACACTTTTCAAACGCCAATTTGTAAAAACCCATTAAATGTTTTTCTTATGCTTCATAAAACACTTTTAAGTCGTTTGTACCATTCCCAAATGTGAAAAAGTTCAAGGGCTAACATTGCTTTTTCAAGTGATTGAGGGAGTTGTGGACCTTTCGCAAGGTCTGGTTAGTTTCAACGTGACTACCATTATGTAAGTACATGATTATTTTTTTCTTTTTCTTATT
>NW_015119953.1:0-1999 GCF_001443285.1 Poecilia latipinna
CAATTTATGAAATAGATACTCACCATTTATCCGAGTCTCATGAAGCCCAATAAGTTGTCTTCAACCATTTATGTAAGTTACAATTCCTGCAAGCTAGCAGAAACAAAGCTGTAAATGTGAACACTTTTCATACAGGCAAACAAATAGATACACCAGAGACAATTTATGCTATGTTAGATTTTCTCAGTCACTTTTGGTGCATTTCTCAAGTCATTGTTGGCATTTACAAAACAGTAAACGCATTTCTCAAAACAATTTGTAGAAACAGCAAAAATAGCATTTGTTTGCTTGAAAAATCCTTAGTTCAGCTCTCAAAATTCTGTCAGTTAACATATCAGTGACTCAAAATAATAAGTTATAGTTTCTCTATGTACAGATAAGACAGTCAAATTGATTAGTCATGGGAAGAGGCTACAAAATTCACATTTACGCTTTTGCTGTAATTTTTTGATGGACCATGCCATGGTGATTCAGAAAGAAAAAGACAGAAATGCAGAGAACAAAAAAAGTAGAAAAGGAACCACAGGACAATCTCCTCATGGAAAACTGTACAGTGCTGTAGAAATTACATAATTACATTACATTTTAATTTTTATCGTCATGCTGACGAAGGTTCCTCAGTGGGGTTAAGGAATGAACAGTAGGGTGGGAGGACATCCATCAGCATCATGTTGTGGGTCGCAGCCATGTCCTGATGTTGGACTGATGGAAACTGGCAGATGTCCTCAGCCTCTTCTGACTCTTCTTCCGTTTTCCTCCCAACTATTTCCTCCTCAGCCTCACTCCTCTTCTTCTCTCTGGCTGTTCACTCGGTCCAGATACTTGTTCATCAGTTCTCAGAAATGTAACATTGTGTTGTGTTCTGGCTATGTACACCATATTGTTGCCAACTGATGGTTCACAAGATGCACCTTCAATCTGTTTTCAGAAAACTGGTTGATCGTTGGTTGAGCTAATGGTTCATACATTGACCTGTTAGAGAAACTCAGGACTCACTTGGGACCAATTTACCAATTCAGGACAGATTTAGAAAAGAATCAATTATAAATTAATTAAAATATGATTGACATTATGACAACTTTAAGACTTATGTATGTTATGACTTACACAATGAACTTATGGTGTTTTGGAAGTTGAGAATTCAACACAGACACGTTTAACATATTTTGATCAACATGATAAAAGCAAATTACAACGGGGGAAAAGCAGAGAAGTGTACATAATCAGTTACATGATGTACAAAAGCAAAACTTGCAAAAGGAATGAGAAACTCATTTTTTGATGTGCAGAAGTGACACAGTAATTTGAAGATTGAACAGGTAGTTTTAAGAATTTCAATTCTATTCTGAGAAATGGACCCAAACTGAGAAAAACTGTAAAATATTAATATTTAAATGCTCTCATCTTAAAACCCTTCAACTGTCATGGACCCAGTGACTTTAGTGTAAGTATTTTGGGGGTGAGCGTCAAGAGGTCAAAGGAAAATATTAAATATTAGCTCTGATGCCAAGCTTTATACTTCCAAGTATTACCAAAGTATTGAAACAAAAGCTAACGTGTTCTTCACAGATTTAACTTGCATGCATGAACATTTCACACTCAAAGTAATTCAAATTACTGAAACAAACTTGGAAAAGTTGCTTCTGCCATTAACAATAACTTTAAGCACATGCAGTCTAAAGTAGACCAGAAATATAATCTATGCAGTCCTTCCTACAGAAACATTAATGGAAGTGTTGTGTCTGGGAAAATTAAATGTTCCATATAGTAAAAATATCTAGCTGCAGTGCATGTACATAAACAGCATGGCTCAGAAATTACACATTTCTTTATCAGTTGGTAAACAGTTAGCTAATTTCAGTTAAAACCGTGAAAGGGGCTCACCTGTGATGCAGAGATGTGTTGTCCTTCTCCTTCTGAACGCGCAAAAATAGCAGAAACTTGATTTCAAAGACAGTAGCCGCATCCTGACAAGGACCAGGCCTACTGGGCTCTCAGC
>NW_015119954.1:0-1997 GCF_001443285.1 Poecilia latipinna
TTAAGTATCTAAACATTCTAACGGACAATGTTTTTACCTAATTTTCAAGTATATTATGTGTGTTTATTGTCGTTAGTGTCACAGACTAACGGGGAGGTTACGGTTCGGACTTTTTACTTAGGAAGCCTGACGGAGCTCAACAAGCCTCATAGCTTAACAGTAGCGCAGCTCTGGTGTCAGAGATCTGGTTCAGCTGACTGTTCAGGTTAAAAGTTGCTGCTTTTAGAAAATATGACCGTGTCTTTTAAGGTCTCCGTGTTATTTCGTTTTATTACCTTTGCATGTTTCTTGTGAAGAGCTCAGATAGGTGTTTACAGCAGTATGTACAGGCGGATCAGTTGCTCGGCTGTCTGGCTCTGGTCTGCTCTCTCGTTCCCATAAACTCGCTCTTTCAGGCTGAATACAGAAGTGATTCCATGGAAATAACTCAGGGAGGCTCCTTTATTTATCATCCGTATTCCTGGTATTTTTAGGCTGATCCGGAGTGAAGTGAAGGCTGCAAACTTTGTGTTGTGCAGCGTTAGCTTTAACTGGTAGTGGCAAATATTTACAAGTCACCATCTTCTTAATTCAGGATCGCTTGGAAATTAATGAAAACTTAAAAGCCCATTATATTAGGAAGACAACAAAATTCATAGTATTGCGTTTTTTGCATCTGAAATACGACTTAGTCTTTTCTACCAGTCATGGTAACTCAAAGCGGAAACAAGTGAGCCGCATTAGCTCCTGGAGATGTGACGTCAACGCCGTAGGTGCAAAGAGCCCATAGGGCCGGTGTCGGTGTAACAGTCGCAGATTTTTCCTGTAAACAGAATACAACAGGTTAAAATAACGAGGCAGACACAACTCCGTATTTCTAAAATCCTCCTGAATATGGAGAGCCATTTCAGCCAAAATTAAATAAATAAATAAATAAATGGGTGAAATAAATAAAAAAATGAGTAAAATAAATCAATAAATGAAGAAAATGAGTTAAATAAATAAAAATAGTTAATTTAGCTTTTTCATTAAACCAATTTTTTCATTTATCTATTTTTTATTTATCCCTCTCTCCATTTAACCATTTTTCATTAATCTATTTTTCATTTAACCACGCAGGTAAAAGAAGTTTAATGTCCAAGAAACTTGAAGCAATCTTGGACGTAACTTCCCGAAGGACTGGTGTGGACATGTCCAACTGAATATGTGTACTCTGTATGAATGTCTGCACTCTTGAATTTTCAGATGTTTATTTCGTGATTTCTGTCTTAAATGATGAAAGTCTGTTATTTACTTCAGTAACGTTAACAATTCCTCTTTTTTTCTGTTTTCTTCTCCAGATTGCCTGCAACATAACGTTTATGAGAACGAGATGTATAACCAGGAGAGGAAATCCAGTCTGGACCAGGACGAGTTAGAACCTCTGCAGGTGAAACAAGAAAAAGAAGAGCCAGAAGATCAACAGATAAAAGAAGAGCAGCTGGATCTAGAATATCAACAAATAAAAGTGGAAGAGAAAGAAGATTACTGTAGTCAGGGTGAAGAACAGCTTGAATTAAAACAGGAGACTGATACCTGCATGGTGGTTCCTGTTTATGAACAAACAAACCAAACTGAATCAGAACCAAACAAGAAGCAAGTTGTCTTCCAGGAAGCTGCTGAAGCTGAGAAGCAAAATCAGAAAAGAAGAAAACCTTTCTCCTGTGTGACGTGTAAAAAGCGTTTTGCTTTCAAATGTTCTCTTGATGCTCATATGAGGATTCACACAGGTGAAAAGCCGTTTTCATGTGTGACCTGTGGAAAAAGTTTTAGTTACAAACAAAGTTTAACTCAGCACATGATGATTCACACAGGTGAAAAGCCGTTTTCTTGTGGGACCTGTGGAAAAAGATTTAGTCACAAACTTTGTTTAACTCAGCACATGATGATTCACACTGGTGAAAAGCCGTTTTCATGTGGGAACTGTGGAAAAAGTTTTATTCACAAACTTGGCTTAACTCTGCACATGAGGCATCACA
>NW_015119955.1:0-1997 GCF_001443285.1 Poecilia latipinna
GCTGCCTTGGTGGGATCAGTTAGTGAAATATTTTACGACACAGTCAGACACAAAGCTATTGCTTAAGTAGATGTGTGTGTATCTCAAGCCAGCAGTTTGAAATAAAAACGGCACGTGAGACAGATAGTGATGAATCAGATAACGTTGAAAAAGAAGCTGATGTATCTGTAGGCTCTGGCTCAGCATAACTGAAATAACTGAAGTGAACTGTTTATATGCAAATGGTCAGTTTGCACTCTAATTATATTTTTCATCGCACACGCATAAATCTTACTTACAGTAGCTTATTGGGAATTTGCATTGATTCATCTTCATTTCATTAACTGCTTCCACATAATTGTAAAACTTACCAGACTCTTAACCTTTACCTGCTCCTCTAACCTGAACCTGAGAGAAATTTCCACTAAGACTCTGACCAAATGCTCTGGTCAGGCTATCCATAGAATATTATCCTGTTTAATGGATACCCCTATATATTTTAGGTCAGTATTAAAAATTGGCATTAAAATATATCTGAAGCCTCAGTTGTGCAGGAACTTGTGAATTCCTGTCAGGCTGAATGTGTAAACTCAAGCATTTAAAAAAAATCACAATATGTTTAAATTATTTCATGTGACATATTGTAATGAATCTACATTAAGAACTACATGTTCGACATCATGTTAACCATAGTGGTCACTACAGAGAACAGCTATCTAAAAGCCATTTTCTTGTGCTTCTTGTGGATTTTTATGTTATAAATGCACACAGACCACTGAAGTGGACACTAATGCATAATAAAATACACTATCAACTACTGGCCATCAGCTGCAAATGCAAGAAATTATTTTTGTTAAATCAAATATGGGCGACAGACAAAACAACAGCCGACCGACCCAGACCCTCCTTCTAACTCTTGCAGGTAAAAAAAAATATTGTGACATGACATCAGATGACTGCTAAAGAACAATACTACTGATGGATTATTCAAATATCAACTTTGTATTTGGAGAAAATTACAATTAATCACCTAAAAAATAAAAAAAACAATGTTGTCCTACCTTTTTATGCCTTAACAACAAACAATGGAAAAAATCTTGACACAAAGCATCATAATTCATGCATGAAAGGGTTAATAAAAAACTAGTTACAGAGTATAATGACTTTGTATGACAGTTTAACTACATGCTGCTACTGTGACAGGTGCTAACAAAGGAACCACTTTATATAATTGATCACACAAAGTATTGACATGTTGACTGAGGACAGTTTTAAACTTGATTTTACAACCTGAGTTGAAGCAGAAGATATAACTGTCCAAGAGTTTGGTGACCTTAGTGAGTTTTAGCAATGTGTTCGCCAACAAGCTGTTTGCTGGAAACCTGGCAGTAGATGCTTCAGTGAAGGATAATCTGTCTCAGGTTGTCAAGTTGAGTTTAATGAATGTTTTCACATACTGGTAGCTCTTCCATGTTTTAGCCTTGTTTTAACCATGTTTTAAGCGACCAAATTTAAAGGAATCCTACAAATCTTCAGCTCACTTTGCTCTTTACTTTGTCATGAAAACATTTGGACTGAAACTGACTGACTGACTGACTGACTGACTGACTGACTGACTGAGCAGCCAGAAATAAAAACTGTTATATGCACAGAGAGCCTGCAGAGCCGTGGATCAGATGTTAGGGGCGGCCCAGTCATCCTGTCAGAGATCAGTGTCCGTCTTGTGATTGGTGGCTTCCTGTCCAGCAGGAAGTTGTGAACAGAGTTTAAAAGCTGCTGCAGGACTGCAGACATTCACAGGAATCTGGACCAGCAATGGCTCTGCTGAAGGTTCTGCTGCTGCTGGGGCTGGGTGAGTTGGACACACTGGAGACACTGGAGACACTGGGGACACTGGAGACACGTCCACTGGTTCCAGGGAGGCTGCTGCTCTCTGTGACTCTCAAACTTCCCTCTGATTCTGTTTCAGACTGAAACTTCTTTGCATATAAACTGTGATGCTTTTTAATCTTTAACTG
>NW_015119956.1:0-1997 GCF_001443285.1 Poecilia latipinna
AAGACCTGGATTGGAGGCTCTGATGCGCAGGAGGTATTTCACTTATCACAACATTTTTATTTTGCTTCATGTGACTAACTTTCTATTAAGTTTAGTTTGGTTTTCCAGGACAATAACTGGTTCTGGATTGATGGTACTCCTTTCCTCTATACAAACTGGTGTCCTGGAGAGCCGAATAACTACGGAGGACGGAAGCAGGATTGCTTACAAATTAACTTTGGAGGTAAAGCTATGTTTTGCAAAAATGAAATTGCCTGAATAAGAGGAATATAACTTCAGAGGTTGGAATTTATTGTTTTAGCCAGGCATGATATCTGCAATTCTTGTTTTCATGTCACCACCTTCATTCTTTCAAACTGATTAGACAAATACTTTCGCTCTTTTTTTTATTTTTCAGATCATAAGTGCTGGGATGACGTCCAGTGCTATTTCCCAAAACCATCTGTATGTGCCAAGAAAGTCAGATTCATCTAGTGAATCCTAAAAGCAGGACCGAATCCTGGAACCTGGAATGAGTATAGATACATGAAGAGAAGCGACTGTGTCCATCAAAATCTTTTTCTTAATATTGCTCTTTCGCTTTTAAGCAACGTAAAAGACAAAAAATATCTGCAACACTTTCAGATTAAGGTTGTCTGTTTCGTCTTAAGTCTTCAGTAATAGGCGACTGGTTTTGTGGAAGACTGCTTTTAGCAATGCTTTATTCTATAAATAAATAAAAAGCTCAAGCAAAAAAAAAAATTAGTCTGTTTTATTCAACAACAAGCTAAACCCAGCCAGAACTATGAATAAGATGTTTTTGTGGTGACCATTTCTATCTTTGTTTAACATGATAGCGAGTAAAAAAGGAAGTGCAGCAAATGCTGTGTCATATTAAATTTAGATGAAATTTGGTGATTTGTCATAGTTAGCTTTTATTTTAAAAGAAACAGACAATGTTTCTTAAAAGTAACAGAAAGCTCCCTTGGAGCAAATCATCATTGAATTCCACATTAAAGTTTGACTTTGTACGTGCGAGGACTGAGGCAAACATAGAGGACTGTGGGAAATGATACAAGTTTTACGTGTGTGGGGTCGGTTGGACCCCATTTCTGGGCACAGAAATGGGCCGCTGTGACAACACTGATGTGTTCACAGGTTGAGTTTCGTTAAATCAAGACACCTGTTCATTGTTGCCTTTGAACCGTAATAACTGGAACATTGACCAACATATTTGATGTTCATTGACAAAATGTAATGTATGTTACTGGTTTTCACAATTGTTCGTTATTTGTGATGTTTTTAATGTTTTCAGGATGTAAAGCACTTTGAACTGCCATGTTGCTTAAATGTGCCACACAAATAAACTTGACTGATTGATTTACTGCATGAACAAACTTATTCACATGGTTTTATATACATTTGTTATGTAATGGAAACACCACAATTCAGAATTAGCAGAATGTCAACAAAGATTTGTGCACATTTGTCATGGAAACGCAGCTGGTGACCAGAAACATAAAGACAGCCACTCATGCATGAACTCATACCTGATTAAATGAAAACAAAAATCCTGACCGTCATGTTTTTGGACTAAGGGAGGAAGCTGGACTCCAAAGTAAACCCACATGAGCAGAGGGATAAAAATGCATGCTGGGAAACCAGAGGCCAGTAAATTAAACTCCAGACTTTCTTGCTGTACCAACAGTACCACTGTAGCTCTGGCTTGTTCTTTGTTGTTGACAAGTTTAACTCGAGGAAATCCTGCAGCGCAGTGGGAGAGAAACATCACATCATTCTGAAATCAACATGTTCATTCACCAACTGCTGCTTTAGAGAAAATACATATCTCGGTTGTTAGATGTGTTTCTGAATGATTTGACATTCAAGATTTTATTATTCAGAAAAAAACATTATTTTGATAAAAATCAAATATTAAAACTGAAGCTGAACAGTTATGACTGTTTTTTTGCATGTGTTAAGTAGTTATTTTTTCTCGGTTTTGTAACGTAGCTTCC
>NW_015119957.1:0-1996 GCF_001443285.1 Poecilia latipinna
CCACTTGAAAGGGAAAATTTTCACTGTGAAATTTGAACTGGATTTCACCCAGAGCCTTTCATGTAGTTGACTCATCTTTATTTTTTGTATGATTGTCCACATAGGACATTGCACATAGCCCATAGGTGAAAAACCTCAAAAGAAACAGAAAGACATCTATTACATTCTGAAATTAACAAGATAAATACATTGTGAATAATCAGATTTCTACCAGTTATTTCAAAAGTATAATAAATATTTTATAGTAAAATTCAACAGCAATAAATTAGCATTTTTATCAACATTTTGTTAAATATTTTCACAAACATTCTGACCAACATTTTTTTCTTTCTACTTTAACCAATAAACACCAAGTGTATTTTTTCTTCTTTTTTTCTTTTTAACTTACTAGCTTGACTTCAATAAGATTAAACAATTTGATACAATAATCAATCAGAGTTCATTTGCTGCTCCAATGAAATTCAGCAATGAGCAACAGCTTTGTGAAGCTTACCGGCTGTCTTTCACAGTTTGTAGAAACTTTTACACAGTTCTGAATCTACATGCTACCAGCACTGTCTGCTTCTCATGCTCTCAAACAGGAGTGACAGGTCAGTCAGCCAAAAGTAGCTGCACTCTGATTGCTAGGAGATTGAGTCCACCTGGTTCTCCTCACCAACAGGGAGAGAAGAGCTGCAGAAAGGTGCAGCAAAGGGGAGTGGCAGAGGGGAGTGGTTACCTAGCAGTTCACCAGAACATTCCAAGAAAAGCCTCGACGCATGAGATTGAAGAGTGGCGCCGTGAAGTGAACCTCTACTTTCATATGCATCATATAGTGTAATGCATAAGTTATCTAAAAACAGATAACACTCAATGCTTTTTTTATTGATTTACTGCTAAATGCAGCAGTAGCGTTGATGCCCACACAAACATTACTCCAAGTTACAATGAAGGAATGACGCACAATGTTCTTCACTGCAGTTGTTATTCATGTGAATTTTACTTGTACTGCATTTCTACTTTTAAGTTGTGTTGTAGAAAGATTTCCGTACTGCTATATTACTCAATAAAATAAAATATATAAAAATGGACAATTGTGATGAAAAACTATAACGTAAACAAATTCACAGACATTACTCCTTCAAATAACTTTTTATCTTTTCCTCCAAAAGCTATTTCTTATATGCATTTGATGATGCCTTTATTCATGTTCTGTTTATTGCATGCTTCTTGTTTCAACTTTTATTTATAACTCAGGATGTAGGCTACATTTTCATATTTTTAGAATGATCATTGTATTTTAATAATAGATTTTCATGCTTTAGTCATATTTATATAGTTGTCCTTTTATCTTTTCAAAGGGAATGACCTCTTCTACATACGACAAAAAGGCAGGCGGATCCTCAACAAAGGTCAAAGTAGTTAAAGGTGCTGAGGAAGCCGAAACAAATATTTGTTGACTTTCATACCAGCCCTACAGGTGCACATTGTGGCCAATTAAAAACAGATGCAATCTCAAGGAGAGTTTATTGGCCAGGAATGTCTGTGGACATCAAGAAATGGGTATGTTAGCACAGGACTAAGTAAAGAATTTTCTTTACCAATACCAAATACATTTAAATTTTAGGAAAAGAAATGTGTAAACCTTATTTGTGTTACCAATATGAAACTACAATTGTCCAATAATGTCAACTTTGCGTGTGTTAAATTCTTGTTTGTTTTTGTCTTTCACTAAGTTCCCAGGTCTCTGAGTGCTCATCCTGTCAGGGTAGTGCCCAAGCATTGAACAGCTATCAGAGTAAACTCCCATAAAGGTAAAGTAATTCATTGTGAAAATAAACACTTTTACTGAGACTACTATGTAGTCTCAGCAGTGGTTGGTTGTCCTGTTTTGTCTGTTCTCACAAAGGGTCAATATTTGGAACAAGTAGATGTATAAAATTAAGGAATGTATTTTTAATATACTAAACATTTTACAATACATTGATAAGCTATTATTTTTAGCTTAATAAAATAC
>NW_015119958.1:0-1996 GCF_001443285.1 Poecilia latipinna
GGCTGGGGCTGACGGATCTTGTCCTTCTTTGCGGCGAGAAGTCTCAACTTTTCCCTTGGTCCCAGGGTGTGGTCCTCTGCTGATCTTTTGCCTGCGTCCTCTTGTTGACTCTCCTTCAGCGCCGCGGACTAAGAACAGTTTCCTCCCCAGCTCGCCGGCTTTTAAACTCTCTTGACCCACAGTTGTGTGTGGGTGAGGTCTCATGACTCATACTTTCCGAGTATCTCCTCGGAAAGTATCTACCCAAACCTTGTTCCACCCTGAATTGGTAATACACAAACTTCCCTCTTTTGCGTCTCTCTGTTTGCCATCTGGTTGTTATTACCTTTTTTGGCAATTTGTTCTGAGGCCCCCGCCCAGCCAGCTCAGCTTTTCCTGTATTCAACTCTACAGTCTTCTTATAATGTACCATGTATTACACTTAACTCAAAACACAATCAATTTGTTTTACCATTATCTGAAATCGTGTATAACGACTAAGTTATTACTTTTACCACAGATCATGAATACAGATTATATATTTCAGTCATACATTACGGACATTTACAATACATCAACCATTTAAACTATTACACAGTCATGTATTTTGTATTTCATTTCTTTAATCATTCTTAAATCAATACAAGATTACTGTCATTCCCCAGGCTATTACCCTGCTTTCTGCGTGTACCTAGAGAGATCTCACAAGTTCATGCCAGTTTTCTCGACACCCTCTCCTTGAGATCGAACGGTGCGTCGCAGAAAACGAAAAGGCCGATCAAAATAAGTCCAACACGTCTCCGCTGTGGATGGTAAGAATGTCTCTTTCGTAGCAAGTTACGGGCGAAGATGATGGTGTCCATATGTCGACAACCTCGTACTCCGTCAGATTTGATGGCGGGGAGATCCAGGTATCTGCATCCAGCACTTCATTCACTGTGGAACTACACGGCTCAGATAAGTCGTATTGCTCCAACTGTGGTGGTGGGGGCGGAGTAGACTCGTCCGCCTCCAAGTCTGGCTGCGTGGCAGCTGGGAAACCACAGCATGCCTCCAATTCCTCAAGCAGGTCCTGAAAATCCTTAGCAAACGAAGGAGACTGCATCTGACAAATGCAAGTGGTGGTGGAGTCCGTCTGACTCCCTTGATCCACGCGTGAAGGGAGAGGTATATCCTCAGTCTGGCAGGTTTGATGAGATGAACTGAATAACTCAGCTTGGGTACCTTGATCGTGAGTTGCAATGCTGGTCTGACATCCGACGTCCACGTACATATCTGGAGATGCCGGGCAAACTGGTGGAATGGGATCACCCCCCGCTCCCACTCTGCCGTCCATAAGGTGCAGAGTGAGAAGGCATTGACGGGTGATCTGATTCTCCCAAAGTTTCTGAACAATGGGTAGCACCCGGCCACTCTCCAAAGGCGAAGTCTGAAGTGCGTCATCAGCCTGGCCCAACGCAGAGGTCCACACGACTTTGTGGTCCCGTTCCAGGGATCTAGATGTGGAAGCCGCAATGTAAGGCAGGTCCTCTCGTCCATGGAGGCAGAGGATTGCCGTTACATTATCGAGGTGTACGCAATCGTGACACCAGCGGGCAGACGATGCAACCCATAAGAACCCAGAGGATTCTGCGGTCGTTCCACATCCCACGCAGCAGATCGGTGCCTGAAGAGAAACAGCAACCTAGGTAACTTCATGATTAGTAGTTATCGATTAATTTTACTCATAATGGGGAAAAGGGGTGAAAAGCAATAGCAAAAGCAAAAAAAAAAGGGGAGCTGATTCAAACTCGTGTGCCTCTTTGAGCTGCGAGCCATGGAGAATTTATCACCGGGGAAACATTTTCGGATACTTGCGAATCCCGATGCTGCACATAAGATGAATCATGAAATATCGCCGCATGGGTCATTAACCTTACTATGATGGGCAGTGTGGACATCATCCTCATCCAATAGAGGGTCACTAAAACTCCCCACCCTGTTACCCAGAGGGCTAAGATCGCCCATCTTCGGAGCC
>NW_015119959.1:0-1995 GCF_001443285.1 Poecilia latipinna
AAAGTAACCCTGACAGACAAGCATGATACAATCATGTTTCTCTTGTCATGATTTCAGTTCTGCCTTGATGTTGCTGCTTACTCTCTCCCTCTCCTGCTGATTGCTTGTTATCCTCACCTGCTCCCTATTCAGACAGCTGATCTTCACCTCACTGAGAAGTGAGAAATCGTCTGCTGCCTCTGTCACAACCTTCAAGCTCTGATTCATGTTCAGAGTTTCTGGTTTTTGACCCTGCTTGTCTCTGACCCCTGCATTTGCCCAGAGACCGTATTGGTGTTTGAGAAGACTTTGCCATCTTGTTTCTGAACCATTCCCTGACTCTGACCCTGTTTCATGTCTATTGTGTCTTGAATTTTCCTTGCCTGAGACCTTCCTGTACCTGACCCTGGACCGTTTTTGGACCACAAAACATTGGATGGTGACTGTTATTCTGAGTTTTCAGTGAACACTTGAGAACCCCAAGCCCACCCATTCTGCTGCTCATCCAGAATGAGACTAGCAGGTGGTACTGACCTACCAGTACCACCAGAACTAGAAGGCTAACTTCGACACCATCTCATTGCATTTAATAAACCTTTTGGTAACCAGCCGCTTGTCTTGGTTGCTTGTTAGGTTCTGGCTCATTTCCTTTTTTTTTTTCTTTTTTTTTTTCAGAACCACCCCTTTGGTCTGTTGTAGAGGACTGTTGTTACTTTAACTGCATATTAGTCATTTGCAGGAGATGAGTGCCTGTTGCTCAATACATTTTATTTGGGTGGTGGTGGGGGAGGGCAGGTTGGAAGGCAGTATGGCACTTTAGTCTGTCAAGTCGCTTCATCATTTTGAAATTAAATTAGTTCATGTCTAGCTGTCAAACGTCCTCTTTTTTCCTTTGACGCAGTGCACCACCACAGTTTTAACATGTTGTACAAGTCCCTCCCTGGATTGACAAAAGAACCCTGTCAGTGGCTGACACTGGCAGCTTTTCTCTGTGTGATGGGGACACTTCCAGGACATTAGAAGAGCTCCATGATTCTAACCTTAGTGAGACAGGTGATGGGCAGACCAACTTGAAGGCTGTGAAAGGCTGCTCTGTCTGAGGTAATTAATGAGTTTTCATCAAACACTGGAGCTTAGCTGTCCCCTCTGTATCAATTACATTACTGCTGCTGCCCAAAATAAACCCTGGCTAGATTTTCACTTACACAGCACCTTGCAAAAGTATTCATACCCTCTGAACTTTTTCACATTTTGTGATGAAACACACCATAATCTTTGTAACTTATTGGGTTTTTCACAAATTAGCACATTATTGTGCAGGGAAAGGAAAATGACATGGTGTTCAGGTTTAACATTTGTATAAATGCACATTGTTTTTTTTTTCCATGTTGGTGCACTGGTTTCTTCTCAGTTGAAAGTTGCTTATTGAAATATAGTATTTTACCAATGTAGTAGAATACTATAACATTAAAATAACAAATGGAAGATAGACAATTCTTGTTAATTCGAAAGGAAAGAAGATCCATGTCAAACTTTTAGCCTAAGTATTTACCACGATGTAGCTTAAGTCATCTAAAACATGTACATATCACATGGTGTACAGCTGTTTATTCTCAGTGTTGACTAGAGAAGCCATACTTAGTCACTTTCTCTTGCATATATTTATGAATGAAGGAAATGTTGCTATTTTTTTTAATATAAAATCAGCTCTTTCTGCTGAGAACATTGATTCCTGGGACCCTTAACCAAATATTCAGCTATCCAGCATCATGCTAGTATTTCTTCAAGTCTTGTCCTTCACACAAACCTGTGAACTTGATGTCATCAAGGGGGTGAGCGTGCAGGAAGAGCAGTAACAGAGACACAACAGTTGCAGGGCTCTAGTAAAGAAAGAGATTTTAATGAAATCACATCACTGAAATACGGTGAGTGTATGTGTGTGTATCTGGATCCAACAAGTAGAGACTTGGGGTAAGAACATATTTTGTTCCCTGGGAATGGTTATTGTAAGGCACA
>NW_015119960.1:0-1994 GCF_001443285.1 Poecilia latipinna
TGCATAAGGAGAGCAGTGACTGACCTGCGAAGCAGGTCAGTCACTGCCTCCATGCATTGCATGGCAGGCACCTATTGTTCTACACCCAATAGAACGCCTCTTTATTATTGGGGCCAGCCATTAGCAATGCATAAGGAGAGCAGTGACTGACCTGCGAAGCAGGCCAGTCACTGCCTCCATGCATTGCATGGCAGGCACCTATTGTTCTACACCCAATAGAATGTCTCTTTATTGGGGCATGCCATTAGCAATGCATAAGGAGAGCAGTGACTGACCTGCGAAGCAGGTCAGTCACTGCCTCCATGCATTGCATGGCAGGCACCTATTGTTCTTCACCTAATAGAATGTCTGTTTATTATTATTCCATTTTTTTCTTCCGTTACCGTTAATGCGGCTCGTACCGCTGCGTGCCCACCCACAAAAGTGGTATCAAAACGTGTGTCTCAATCCCGGCATTGGAGCTATTACTTTTAGTGGGACTCAGTTCATGTATATACCTATGATGTACTTGACAATACTTTAAAATATGTATGTTAGACCAGCATGGATCTATTTATCAGGACAAATCTAAAATGCTGGGACTAAAGTGATGTGCACACTTTGGCAGGCCCCTTAAAATTTCTGCAGGAATTTTCTAGTTTTTTCTTTCTTCTATATTTATTATTCTTCCATCACCGTTAATGCGGCTCGTACCGCTGCGTGCCCACCCACAAAAGTGGTATCAAATCGTGCGGCTCGATGCCGAGAAGGGAGCTATTATTTTTATTGGGGATCGGAGTTACGATGGCGACGTAAAAAGCGAAAAACGAGCGAAATTTCCAACTGCCGAAACGCAGAGTGTAACTGACACCAACTGCCGCTTTTTTAGAGTGAGAAACAGGGTGGAATTTTGAACCCAAAATAATTTTGAAATCGCTCTCATGGGTGCAAAAAATGCTCTATTGGTATGAAAGTCGGTCATGACATTGATACGAATGCCTGCTCCGGTAAAATGTTTTCAAAATTTACCTAGGGCTTTCGGTTTTCGGTCCAGGTGCTTCAGAGCAAAGTTTTGGGACAGGACTAACTGACGCTCCTGCCCAGTGTTTTACATACATTTCTGAAAAATCTCTGAGCTCAGCGCACAACATTTTTCTCTCATCACTGCAATTACTGTGAATGAGCTACAGATATGAATCGCGGTACTAAATGAGAGGACAAATAGCCCTCTCATATGCTTCAAACGGTTTTTGGATCGGCCTTACGGATCCTGAACGGGAAGCAGTCGTTCGGACTGCTTTTTTCATTAAAACTGACTGGGTGTCTCATAAAGATAGATAAGTCTGACACACACACAGCAGTTGGCAGAGGTTTAATCACTATAGCAACAGAATACAGAGATAGACAGAGCTGCTGGTTTGGACTACAAAGACTCTGTAGTCCTAAACATGGCGGAACACTTTAATACAGAGGGCTGAGCAGAAGGTCAGAACTACAACATGGCGGAACACTCAATTATTACAGAGGAGGCCTCAGCTGGCAGTTAGAACTACTTCCTGTTTTGGGCATTATACAGGTGGATTAACCAAACCACTGTTACACATTGGATTAGTGTGGTTATGAAAATGAAGTTTACTGAAAGTTTCAAAATAAAACTCTGAAAATTCCACTCACGAAAGTGCACCGCCATAGGCGTTGCAATAATATCAATCTTTTTTTATGTTTTTTTTTCTCAGGATAGTAACATTAGCATTTCATGGGTGTCTCAAAGATTGAAATCCTTCCCCAGCTTTCTGTCTCACACACACAGCAGTTGGCTGAGGATTCATCGCTATAGCAACAGAATCCAGAGAAAGGCAGAGCTGCTGGTTTGGACTACAAACCAGCAGCCATAACTGCCATAACTGTAGTTCTATCTATGGCCAAGACTCAGTTAAAACAGAGGCCTGAGCAGCATGTCAGAACTACAACATGGCGGAACTGTCTGTTACTATAGAGGAGGAGTTGGCTGGTAT
>NW_015119961.1:0-1992 GCF_001443285.1 Poecilia latipinna
AGTAATGCAATTCATGTAAAATACATTAAAATGAATTAGTTGCACAATTAAGTGAGATTTGACAACAATTTCACTGAAAGAGTCAGAAAAACTCTGATGGAGTTGAAAAAAAGCCAAACTACCTCAATTTATATGATGTTATTCTGAAGGAGGCCATATTGTAGCTCATCAGGTCCATGAAATCTTTAAATTAAGCTTTTATTTCACAAAATTTCATCAAAGTTTTGTTATGGTGTTGACACATCATGGTGGTGACAAGCAACTTAGGAATAAAACAGAAGAAAAAACTAAAGAATAACATATGCTAACCAGAGCTAACTAGCCCTCTTAGCAAAGGAAGAGGAAAAGACGACGTCATGGGGTCCTCAGAAGTTCTGGTGCCCCCCAATAATGCCTGATTTTGTTACATTATTTTCATTTCTGACGGTGTTGACAAAAACTAGGGACAAATTTCACTGGAGTTGGAAAATATATAAAAATGATTTTTAATTCAATTTATTGATATTTTTATAATTATTTATATGACTACTTATACTTAATTGTCATAATATATAATTTTAGTATTTCTTTAATTATTTTAAACTATTAAATCCCTTGTCTGCTCCTGGACAAGGGATTTTACAGGCATCATCCACCGACTACAATGTTTAAAATAAAATAAAAAATTCAGCAAAAACCAGGAAAATATACATTGTTGTGCTCACATGACCCAGGTTAGTTGAGTCAGATATTTGAAAAAATTATATTTTGTGTATATTTTATTCAAATTTTGTGCTTTATCCATAGGACCTGTTTTGTCCCTATTCTCAAGAATCACTCACTTGTGATTTATTTCCATCTTCTGTATAACAGCCGCAAATGAATGCGCGCTCAAATAATGCGCTTAACGACGCTCTGATCGCCGACCCGTTGTCCTTGTGGTAAGAATCTTCCCACACTTGACGTTTGTTAGCTTAGCTTTAGCTCAGCTTCTGTTGTATATCCAGGCCGCCGGTACAAACTCCCAGTTTCCTCCTTCCTGTCAGGCACTACTTAAAGAGCTCAGTGGTAAGTGAAGTGCTAGTTTTTGCATGCTTTCAGATTCCATTTCTAACATTTATTTTTGATAGCCGCTGGTGTTTGTCCTTGGTCGGCTGTTTGCCTGCTGTTCTGGTTGTCCCCGACTGGCGGTCCGCTTGTCATCTGGGTTATCTGTCGGCTGCCTACCTGTCGTCCTGTTTGGTGGCTTCATGCCCGCCGTCCTGGCTCCTATCACTCGTCCAGTGTGGCTGATTTGGGCTGGTTGGTGATCAGCTCGGACTAATCCTTCTGGTGCCGCCCTGAGTGGCGTCTTCTACAGCAGATCGGTTCCTCCCAGGACGGACTCTTAATTTGGACCATTGCTGCTTAATTGGTCGTGGACTGAACTGTATAATTGTATTGTCTGTAATTTGAATGTTTCCTTTATTTTGACAGGAACGGCCAGCTCCGTGGTGTTGGTGGTGGACTTTCCGGGTGGTGGTACTGCTTCTGGTTTGGTGCACGATTTTCTTTTGTTTTTGCTGTTTCGTTTGCTGTGTTTTCTTTTAGGACACTACCCTGAATTACACTCCTATCTCTGAGTTGAGCCATAACTGTGTCTTTTAACGTGCGAGTGGTTTTAAACTAGTATTTTCGATTAAACTAAAACAATGGTGTAATAAATACATTTATTGAATTGTGAGATTGTCTAAAGCCTCATCTGTAGTGGGTCTGTGTGCCTTAAAGGTAACTTTTTAGTGGAGTCATTGCAACCAATTTCATCTTTATTAAAATAGTGCTTTTAAATTTAAATTACCCATTTTTGCCACACAAGCCATTTAGGTGCCTTTAGCACAAAATGGTTTCTGGTGCGTTCCACCCCAGAAATGTACAATTATTCTCAATATGTGAGAGCACAAATGTATGTTTTCCTGGAGTAGAAATTTTAGTTTTGTATTGGATATATATGATTTTATGTTATTAGGAAATTAA
>NW_015119962.1:0-1991 GCF_001443285.1 Poecilia latipinna
CCCAGCTAAGCGTGGACTAAACTCAACGTTTGGTTCACTCTTGGCGGGTTCTTGCCTCTCTTCTTCGTCTGAATCGTCTCCACCACACGCAGCCTTTTTGATGAGCCCCCATGCCTTCTGAAGAAAGGTGTCTCGGAGATTGATTATCCGCGGTCGTGCCAGGGTTCTTTTGAAGCACTCTACAACCTTGTAAATCACAATTGGGTTGTCGCTTTTGATCATTTTGAAGAGCAGTTCTCTAACCACATCTTCATTGCCACAGAGAAGTTGCAAGATATCTCTGCAGACTCTTTTTTCCATTTTCTCAAAAAACACAAAATCGATGTCTTTGACTTCTTTCCAGATTTCTGGAGCAAGTTTTCTCTGGACTGGTTCGGTGTGCTTCTGTTTGTAAGCCCCATAGCTAGATCTATTACTGCACTTGTAAATCAATCTCCATAGGATCTTTTGCACCATAACTCTCCTTTCGTCTTCTGTTCCTCGCCTGAAGCCCATCCTGTTTGCGTCCCTCAAAAATTGTTCAGGGTCCATGGTTGCCTGAGTATAATCTTCACTCAGGCAGTTTTCATCTGCGTACAAGTCCTCAGTAGGAAACAAAGTCTTTCGGATCTTTCTTTTTGTAGACGTTAACATCTTCTTTGGACGAACAGGATTCTCCAGGTGCTTTTTGAATTTTTCCACAATAACTTCGTGTCCTTCTGGGTAATCAAGTAGTGCGATTAAATGCAGTCCACTGGCAAAGTGGAATGCATCTCTCGCAATACTCTGGAAAATCCTTTCACCGAGCTCTTCTGACACCTTCGAGAGTACGTCCACATTTATATCTCCAATTTTTCTTAAAAGCAAGGTCAAAATTTTCCTATGTTGTTCTTCAAAGGTTTGTCAGACAAGATGCAGAGTTGGTCCATCTGCAGCCTTTTCAATTACTTCCCACAGAAGTTCGCTGGGAAAGTCTCTTTTTTTGTAATTTGGACTTCTTTGACCAGGATGGACTTTGTTTGACAATGTTTTCTTCACTTTCGTCCAAAAAGAGACCTTAGGCCTCACATCCATTTCCCTCTGTGGGCTTTCGTCAGTCATCTTTATTGTGCTGAGCTAAAACGTCCAAATGAATCTTGTGTTGACTGATTTGTGGTAACTGATCAGAGAATTAACTGATCAGTTGGTTATGTCATGGACTCTATGACATCATAAAGTCATCCTCAGAAGGGCCTCATGACACAGACATCATTTGAAGTCATGCTGATGACATCATTGTCAGAAGCATGGCAACTGTTGCTAAGGGTAAAAATAGCAGGCAGTGAGCATGGGCTATGAAAAAAAAAAAATCTGTGGGCACTAAATGCATTATTCCCGCAAGTCTGAACTGGCAGTGATTTGCGCAGCTTAACAGGAGGGGTCAGGGAACCATTGGACCCTCCACTTTACCGCCCTACCCATTTTTATTTGTTATTTGGGTTCCATCTCCTAACAGGCATAGGGCAAAGTGTCAATGGAACAACTACATGACCTGGTGGGCCGGTCTATCAGTCAAACTTCTTGTGATGCCCACTGGTGTGTGCTCACAAAAGTGAAAAAAGAGCATGCATTTCTTTAAATGTTTATGGGATTATGATAAGAAGATAATTTATTTGTTAACAGGGGTTAAAGATGATGGGTGCAGTAACGGTGTTTCACCGGTAGGTGGTGTATTGGGACTCTGAGCTGCCTGTTGCTCTGCAGTTTCTCATAAACTGAGAGAAATTGGAGTAACACCAACTGCGTCTCCCGTACGAAGCTGAAGTTGGTTTCCAATTTCAGCTTCCAATAGCTAAAGGGCGATTCCACTTAATTTTTCACTACTTTCCGCATCTTTAATCAACTCTAGTTTAAAAACTACTACACCTAGAGACTTGAAACCTGGACTAGATTATTCTGCTCTAATAGCAGAATATTTATAACCATGTTTGGGATTTGTGAAACCTTTTTCTGATTTGTGAAAACTCAATAAA
>NW_015119963.1:0-1991 GCF_001443285.1 Poecilia latipinna
GAACTTATTTAACAACTTATTAATGCAACTTATTTCTACTATAGACTAATTTACAGTATTTGACCGAATGGCATCATACTTGCATGTTCTTCAACAGAACTACATAGCCTTTTCCTGGATGTTGGGTCTGGTTTCAGTCCACTTTGCAGAACTTTGTAAGGTGGATGAATATTCTCCCTTCCACCTGTTCTAAAATGTATCAGCAAGGTGTTGAATATGGTTCTATTGTTTTCCAAACAACTGCCCTGATGAAAAGTTCCCAAAATGAATCAGAAATAGCATTCATGTTCTATTAGTTCCTTGAGTGAACAACTAAGACAGTGCCGGATTGTCAGGGTTTCCAACTATCCAATATCCAGCACCACAGACAGCTCCTTAACTAATATGTCTCCCTTGATGAGCCACTGTGGCAGGTAAATGAGAGATTCAGAGGATGTTTCTCAGTGTCTGTGAAGTTGGCTGAGGAGAGACAACCACCGACTCATACGAGGTTGTTGTCCACCACAGGATTGAGCTGTTTCAGTGTGTCAAGTTTTGTGTTCATCTGTTTTCCTATCTAAAGGTTTTTCAGTGTCTCTTTGTAGGCTTCTTGTTTGACGGCTTGGCTTGAATGATGACTTCTTTGGATTGTGTAGGTTCTTGGATGCTCAGTGTCTCACTGAAACTTTCACATCCCATTTGTCCACTCATGTTTTCTGGGGTGCAGCATCTTGGTATTTGAAGGTTTTCAAGAGCTTGCAAAAAACCTTTCCATGAGACCCACATGTCATGTTTATCAGGGCATAGGGGGTGTTCTAGTGTCTCTCATCAGACGACAGTTCTCTTAGGACTCCTTCGCCCTAATTTATTATGGAGCAACAAAACCTAAAGAGTCATATAGACTATTAACAATGCTCCCCTGCATGTGAATGGTTTGGTCTCACTTGATACATGGTAAATGAATCAGATTGTAGGTTCCTGCAGAGTCCTATGCTTCTCTGAACAGGGAGAGGGTCTAGATCAGGGGTCTTCAAATCCAGTCCTTGATGACCAGTGTCCTGCAACTTTTACATGTGTACCGAGTCCAACACACCTGAATCAAATATTTACATTTCTCAGATCCATGTTCTTGTTCACCCTGTTGTGTTGTCCTTCTCATGCAACACCAGGCAACACCAGGTGATGGGCTGAAATACATTTACTTTCAGTCAGTCTTTTGGAGAGAGTAGAGGTGTTTTAGGGCTTGTTATTGCTTGTCTGGGAGTTTTTTTTATCAGAGAGCAAAAGGGCAAAAGTGTTCGCTTGTTGTTGTTTTTTATCCATTTCTTTGTCCATCACAGTCAGGAATGCTTTGTTATCAGTAGACATGACTTGCTTGTCATCAGAATCAGATCAGACAAACACAAAGTGTCTTAAATTATCTATGTCATAGGTGGTGCTCAATATTTCCTTGAAAAATAATCTAGATTTCTTTTTATCCACTCAGAGAAAATTGTAGAAATGATAACTATGAGAAGATTTTTAAAAGAATTTCACTGCTTCGAGTTGGTCTGTCACATAGCACTGATTGAAATTTGTGGTAGTTATGTAGTAAATTTTGTTTGTTCAGTCTCACCAGTCCAAATAAGGCTGCTGGCTGTAAAGAAAAGATGGAGACACTCAAATGCTAAACTCGACGATACAAAATAGTAATTCTCAAACCAACAGATGATGTTATGATTACAGTTTGAATTTCTGACAGTGGAATTAAATCTAAAATTTAAACTTTCTAACATGAGTCAACCCTTGTAGGTCCTTACAAAACAAATGTTCACATTTGGAATTCAGTAATCTTGCCCAAAGACTTTGTACATTTTGTAAATTAACTTTTTTTTGTCTAGTAAAATCAGTTGCATTTTAACAGTCACTTTGCGACAGCAATGAGGTATTAGCAAAAGTGTCTATGCCCCTGATACATGAAGAACTTTTCTGTCTAAAAAGGATTAGATTGTGATAAATGACTTCAAAACCTT
>NW_015119964.1:0-1990 GCF_001443285.1 Poecilia latipinna
TTAGAACCAAATGTCCAAGTTGCCTGGGTTGCATTTGTAAAAATCAGATCTGTGTTGTACAAACTGTCATAAAACGATCAGGTGCAGGTCGCATTAAGGCAAAAAATCTGATTTGGGTCACTTTACACTGCAGTGTGAACGTAGCCTCGGAGAAATATTCTGTGCATTTAACTATATATTTCTAGTTTTGTTTATTCAATCTGAAATTCTCAGACACACCCACTATTGTTAAAATTAACTCTCCAGATATCAAAGAAATTCAAAACAAGGTCAAGTAAAAATAATCCATGTGTTTAATTCAAAAAGGTGCAGGCTGAAGCTACTCAGCTTATACCTTTTATACCACTTTTAAAATTCGTCTTAAAACCCATCTGTTTTACTCGGCTTTCAACTCCAGCAGGATCCAGTTTTAAATGGTATGTTTTTAAACTGTAAGAGTTTATTTATTTTAGGGTTTTTTTATTGTTATGTTGTGTTTTGATGTACAGCACAGAAATATTAAAATGCAAGTAAACTGCCATCACAAGATCACTTGGAGGTGTAATGACTGTCTAGTGCACCACAAACAAAGGTGTGATTGTGACAGCACAGGGGTATGAATCTGATACTCTGCCCTCCAAAGCAGAGTGACCAGAAGGTGTCAGCAACGCCACGTTGGGAATTGAACCCAAGGAAATAGATCGCCAGTTAGGCACTTAAGATTTGTGACCAATGAAAACAAGACATTATTCCACCAAACAAAATAGTTACTTTATTGTTCCATGTTTTAAGAGAATTAAAATTTAAAGAACCACAAATGGGAAGGGAAGTGAACAGTACTGAGGTCTACCAGCAGGGGGAGGGCAGTCCAAATGTGTGGAACTGGTTCCTAAAACAAAATAAACCCAAATAAATCATCCCAAGCACTTGTGAACAGACACTTGATCGTGACAAAATCCCAACACCAGTCACTTGCACAGCACACAGCTTCATTCCCCCTGGACGATCCCACTGCCTTCAGCTTTCAGCCTGGAGACAAAAGGGTGGGATTAAACAAAGCAAATTTCACGGCTCACCTTTGCACAGTTACTTTCATACAGGTGGTTGTCTTACAAACCTTAATCACCTTAAAAATAATCTAACCTGACCTGTTTGGAGTTAATCTGCTGACCCAACCTTGTTTTCTTTTTCAGTTAGAATGAGATTATCCTGCAGATGCATTTCATGTGCTTTGGCGCACAGTAAGTTATTGGTTACATTCACTTGAATGTAAATCATTATTATGGAGTTAGATTTGTTTCACAATTATTCAATCAAAAAAAATTCAAACAAAAAAATCTTTAAAACTGTTTAGTCAAAATATTTTTTTACGAAACAAAAAAAATTAAGCAGTTTTTTAAAAAAAATTGAAATCACTAATTTTTGTTTGAAACTTTTATTTTTGCATATCAGATTTTTTTGGTTGACAGCCTAAGTTTTTTTTTTTGTTTTTTTTTTTTGAAGCTCCTGTTTTTTGTTTGAACTCAACGTTTCTTGATTAAATACAACTTTATTTGCTTTGGCGAAGCTTACACAAACATTCTGGGCGGGGCTTAAGGACGAGCGATGTAAGACGTGTTCTGATTGGTTAGTGCTGACTAAAGCGGATGACTCCCTGAGATCTCAGAACTCCGTCCCGAACTGCAGGGCTTCGGTGACGGGACACAGAATGTGATGGTAAGTAATCTTCACAAAATTACACCGTTTAGCAGCTTCTAAAGTGTCCACCCTGTTTCAAAGAAGAAATCTTACACAACTTATGACGACAGTCACATATTTTGTCTGCCGCGATCCCCGGTAGCATATTGTGCTAGCTAATGTTAGCACTAGGTAAAGTTCATAAACTAGGCTTGTGTAATATTCGTTAACCAGCGCACCTCTGTCGAGTGGCATTAAGCGTGGAAAATACCAAATATATCTGGAGGAAATATGTGTTAAAAACTGTTGTGTAATCCTCCGTGTGTGTGTGTGT
>NW_015119965.1:0-1990 GCF_001443285.1 Poecilia latipinna
TAGATCTGTTTAAATAGAGAGACAGTCTGAACTCACCAGCTGCTTCATCCATCATGATCCTTCAGGAAACGACGAGGAGAAACTGAGCAAACAGAAATATTTAAATTTACAATATCAAAGGTTCTGAACTGATAAAATGAGCTTTTATTAAGTAATTATTTAAATGTTTAACCTGTCAGCGTCTCAGATGTGTTTGAAAAACATCCTGGAGAAGAAAAACTCTCCTGAATTATGCTTTTATTTTGAAAGGATCCCCATTAATTGTTAATATTTCTCAGGTAAGGTGACATTTTTCTCCTCATCCCAACATGCAGAGGTTGGTTGTGGATCAGAACTCCATAAATCAGAATTTTAGATGATTTCAGATTTTCATTAGCCAAAGTTTCAACAATAAAAATGATCAAACCTGCAGACTGAACTCTGGAGGATCTGGTCTACAGACTCACCGGCTGTCTGGACATGCAGACGTTGAATTAAACTGAGAGCTGAATCAATAATCCATCATTTAAATAATAAGTTCAGACAAATTCATGTCGGTTTTCCCTGCTGACAGACGGACTGAACTCTGCTCTGACCTTCTGGTTCTGTTTATTGCATTCATCTGACTTTATAATTCAGTTTTATTGATGCTATAAGAAGCTGTTTTGCTGTTGATTCTGTTTCTGTTTGAACTTTGATTATTTCCTCCTTTATGAAGACGAAAACAGAAACAAGTCGATTTGTTCTTCATGTTTCCATCTGATTCTAGGAGAAGGAATAAAGTTCTGGAGATGATTTTGGATCCAAACCAGAGAAAATTCAGACACAAATCAAACAGAAAAAAAGCTGCAGAAGTTAGAAAAGATTTTAAAAGTTTTCATTTAATATTTTATTAAACTCACCAGAAATTGTTGTAACATCATTTTGACTTCATGTTCAACTTCACCAAAGATCTGCCTGACAGGAGGTCAAAGGTCACAGGAGGCGGGGCTTAGGAGACACAGGGACAGACAAACTGACCAATCAGAGGCCGGCGTCTGAGAGGAAACGTTTTTATTTTTCATGATTTAAATCAATGTTGTTTATATTTATCTATAATAATCAGACCTGCAGCTGATGGAAACACTGAACAGGAATATGATCCCAGATTTATTAAACTTTATAACATTTATGAAGAAAATAAAGAAAAATCAGCAGCGTTTTTAAAGTGGTGTCCAAACTGAGGCACGGGGGCCGTCTGTGGCCCTCAGGAGGATTTTATGCAGCCTTGAACGCAGCCACAGCTTGGAGCCAATTTAACCGACCAGCAGAGGAAGTTCAACAGTTACAGAAATCTTTTTTAGCAGTGATGCATTCTGGGACGTTTCCTGCTGTTCCACCTGAACGCCTCACAGACTGACCTTCATCTTCACCTGAAACTTTTCTAATGTTTCAGCTTCAGATTAATTATTAATGTTCTGCTCTGCAGCCCTGAAACAATCTGTCTCTCCCAGATTTTAGTCGTATCAGTTTAGATATTTAATAAAGTTTCATCTTTTTTCTCATTATTTCATAATTAAAAGTTTTAGTTTCACTAGAGAGACCAGTCTGCAGTTATGAATCAAAACCTGGAATTTGTTTCATTTCATCATCCTCCCTTTAAGAACAGGGATTATAAACATCCTGATTGATATTTTTAATATTTCTGGCTGTTTTCATGCTTGTGCTCCAGCCACTTCGCTCTGGTTTCCTGCTGGGAGGCGGAGCTTCGTTACCGACCTGCTGGTACCAGACTGGACCCAGAAACTCCTGAGAAAATCCTTCATCGACTAAACCCTGAGATTTCACTCTGATGTCTTCAGAACCTGAACCGGGTCGGAGCCAGGACTCAGGATGATGATCGGTTTATAGCTGAACAAACATCATAAAAACAGCAGAAAAATGTCATAAAAGCATCAAACAGTCACGAGTTTAGAAACCAGTTTAACAAACATGTTTTGTTGAGTCAAGACCAAAATCATCTTTACACATC
>NW_015119966.1:0-1989 GCF_001443285.1 Poecilia latipinna
CTGAAGCAAAGAGAAAGTAGACAACAGAAGCGGGAAGAAAGATTTTTGAAGCTTTGAGTTTCTAACTGAAAACCTTCTGCTTTAGTCTGTCTGTTATTACTGTTTGAAAGAAATGTGTCTTTATGCTAATTTAGGTTCAAATTAGCTTAATATGCATAACTGCATGATAACAATCCAAGTAGATAAATGTTATGTTGTTGGTTAAATCTCGGATTTAACAAGAAAATAAAAAGTTTATGAATAAACTTTTTCATTTCAAGGTTTTAGGGTTGCGGTTTGTTGTGGAGTTGGACAAAGTTTATCCCATCAATCAATCACTAGTCATCAATGTTAATAAATATCATGGAAAAGAAAATGGACGCATAATAAAGCCTCCTTTACTTTCTGCCTGTCTACTCGTGTATCCAAGCCTAGAACCAGTCCTGCTCTGCAGAGTCACATGAACCAGATAGAAACTGGTTTCTTACTTTCTGTCTGAGAGTCCAAGTTCAGTACTGAAGAATGGAGGTTCTGGTTTGGACCAGTCACTCCACATGGAGGGACAGCTGGATCCTGGAGGTTCTGCTCTCCCTCTGTGGTTCTGACCTCTGAAACACAAACATGTTGTTATGCAGAGCAATCAGTGAGAAACTGAGATAAAAACCAGAGAAGAAGCTCTGAACACAAACTGCTGCAGGTCTGAAGCTCCAGAGTGAAACATTCAGACTGATCTGTTGGTCAAACTGAACCTTCAAGTTTATTTGTTCATTTCAGCAGCAAGGCAGTTCAAGGCGCTTTGCATAATAAAGACAGAAAGCTATAAAGAAAACACCAGGCATTCAACAACTGAACAGACATTATATTTGATGAGAGCATCACCAAAATCATAACCATCAAATATGTTGGTCACTGTTTCATTTATAATCAAAGCCACTAAAATCAGATGGTTTTTAGTCTGGAGTTAAAGAAATTCAGTGTTTCGACTCTTGTACAGTTTTCTGGAAGTTTATACAATTTAAACTTTGACAAACTCACCTGGTTCATCTTCTTGTAAAAATCAGTTTAGTGACGTGATTGAGACGAGAGACTAGTGATGGAAAAGTTACTACAGAGTAAAGAGTCAACTAGTTGCTGCAACATCCAGTTCAGAGACAATCTGAGTCGTTGCTCCTCACATTGTTGCTGGTTTTTGTTTTCATGCAACATTTTCATCATTTTTCATTCAAACTGATTTACTGACCAACATCCTTCATGTTTAACTTTAAATTAATATGGAAGAAATTTAAGTTACTTTTGATCAAAGATCAACCAGTTAATATCATCTATATTTTATCTCTATAGATCCACATGAACCAGTTAGAAACTGGTTTCTTACTTTCTGTCTGAGGGTCCAGGTTCAGTTCTGAACTCTGGAGGTTCATCTTTGGACCGGTCACTCCTCACAGACGGACTGATGGGTTCTGTAGATTCTGCTCTGTCCTTCTTTAGATCCAGATCTTCCATCTTCTGGACTTCAGTCAGCCTAAGAAAGAAACCAGAACCAGTCAGTCCAGTAGTCCAGGTCCAGTAAGTGTCCAGTGAAGCAGAAAGCTGGTTCCCATCAGGGGTTCAGAGGATCAGAGGAACCTGATTCCAGCTCAACCTCAGAAACTAAACGTCTCTTAATGGTTTTGTCTGGAATTGTGACATCAAACTTCTCAGTCTTTCAAACAGAAACAAGAAGCTTCTGCCAAAAACAAGACAAGAAAACATGAACCAGTAGAGATCACTGAGTACTGGACTGGTTCCAGTCTGACTACAGAACAGGGATTTCAACAACTTCTCATTGGAAAGGACAGAAGTCACCTGTGTTCTACCACAAGGTTTAATCCTATAACATCTGGGTTCCTGCAAGGTCAGGCTACAAAAAAGTAATCAGATTACTTACCATGACTAAATGATACACAGCTCTACATTATGATGTCACCAGGTGACCTTTGGCCCCATCCAAACACTGAATAGATGCTTAGA
>NW_015119967.1:0-1985 GCF_001443285.1 Poecilia latipinna
TCAGACAGCAGTCCAGCAGAAGATGGCATAATTCATGTGTAGAAAGTGCAAATGTCCAAGTCAGCGTGGCTAAGAACAGCGGAGGCCCCTACAAAAACCCGGCCCCTACAGTCCGTCAGACCACAGGAAGCAGAACTGCTAGAGTAAAACACAAAGTAAATTAAGAAAATAAAAGTGTATGCCACCTTTTGCTCACATAATTATAAATTAAATGTCTTTTCTTTAGCTTGTGACGTAGATGAAGAGTTGGCTCTTTATTTTGTTTCCTTTTTTTTGTTTCAGCCAGGCTCAGGGTCACTGGAGCTGCTCAGATAAGGTCCACTGCCTCTGTCTCTGAGCTCCAGAGAGAAATAGAAATGCGTTAAGATGATTCACCCTCAGATGTTTCAGAATCAACCGATTGTGGAATCAACTCCTATCAAAAATTAAACTCTCAAAGATCATTAAAAATGTAAACCAAATTTAGTATTTCAGCTACATACACTTTTCATTAATTGGTTATTCAAATGCATATGTAAAATAATTAATTCAATAGTGTCCAATTTTACACAAAAGCATCCTTGTGATGCCACGCTTAATGAAAATGTTACCATTATCCTGATATTTTTCAAAACAGCTGAGTGTTGTATTTATGTATTTTTTTCTTTTTAGAATTTAAAAAGTTGTTCACATTTTATCTGAATTTTTGCCCGTGTTCCCTAAAGGGGCTCCGTAGAAGTTCATAGTACTTTTAACCAAAGTTTTCTCAATGCTAACAATTACATCCAACTGTAACTTTATACAATTAAAATTAGAGGTGCAGGGAATTCATGAATATTTAAATAAACATGGCATAGATATTGATTGAAGCTATTCAATTTTAAATGACCAATTTTAATGTAGTAAGATCTTCTATATGACTCTGTATTTCAGTAATGCCGGAAGGCACAGTATAAGATCTCATTAAATAATCTCACAATATACCAATGTCAAATGAATAAATTCATAATTAACCATATCTATAAACCGACTAGGAATTAGAGTCTATTTCTTCCCCACCCCCTGTTGATATAATTTAAAAATTTGAAAGCAATTTTGCATTTGTTACTATTCTCCAAAACTAAAATATTCCAATGTGTCACAAAGTTTTCCAAATCTTCTGTCTAGAATTGAAAGCAGACTATGAGATGTTCTAAATGTAAAGATTTATCAGAAATGTTTTAAATATAAAGATTTATCAGAAATGTTTTATGTTTATAATTTATCATTTCCCCAGAAATGTTTTATGTTTATAATTTATCATTTCCCCCTTTTGTTTTCTTAAAACAAAATATTGTTCAGATTCTCTTTTTTTGTACATATGTCTAAAATGTCCAACTGAAACTGTACTGCAAAGGCCAAAAGTTTTATTATGTTAACGAGTTCAGATCAGAATTTGGATTGCTTTCCTAGAAGGCAGTGTCAATGTTTATTTTGGATTGACAAAAGACAAATTGATCAATTTAGGCAGAGGAGCAAAAAATGTAGACAAAGATTATGCAGTACTGTAAGATGTCTTTGCGTTTCAAATCAAATGTTTTGTTGGACTTGAATTTATGTATTAATTCAATCAAAATTTAAGGCACACAAATGTTGTGAGCCATTTGTTGTCCAATCAGTTTGTTTTTACATAATCAATTATTATCATATCCACTTTAAAAGTTTCATCATGTCCAATTTGTGCCTTTCTACCAAGACACGCATGTGTTTCGAAATCAAGAGTTAGTTCCGTTAGTAAGTTAGTTGGTTTGTTATTAGAAGAAATAAAAACAATAATATTAATAAAAATGAAAAGAAAAGAGAAAAAAAAAAATCAAACTAAATGAAGCAGTCTTGTAATAAATGCTGTCTGGTCTTAAACCAAAGCTGAAATGTGATTACTCCTTTCCCAACATTCCCATTTTGAAGTAAGGTAACCGACTTATCTGGATTTAGAATCATAAATTGTCTTTGAGACAAGAATATTT